>NW_027278311.1:0-259946 GCF_030028105.1 Mobula birostris
CCCCTTTTTCTACGCACAGAGAATAATGTCCCAGCCTATTCAACCTTTCTCTGAAACTGAGTTTCTCAAGTCCCGGCAGCATCTTCGTAAACCTTCTCTGCACTCGTTCAACCTTATTAATGACCTTCCTGTAATTAGGTGATCAAAACTGCACACTATACTCCAAATGCGGCCTCACCAATGTCTTATACAACCTCACCATAACAGTCCAACTCCTGTGCTCAGTACTTTGATTTACAAAGGGCAATGCACCATTAGGTATCTTTACTACCCTATCTACCTGTCCCACAAATTTTAGGGATTTTTGGATATATATTCCCAGATCCGAGATTATCACCCTCGAGATCTTGCTGTTTAACTTCCTACCAAGCTCTCGATACTCACTCTTCAGGACCTCTTCGCTGTTTCCTCCTACGTCATTGGCACCATAATATCTGGCTGATCACCCTGCCATTTCAGAATGCTATGCAGGCGTCAGAGACATTCCTGAACATGGCTTCCAAGAGGCATCAAACCATCCCGGAGTCCCTGCCACGGCCACAGAATCTCCTGTCTGTACCTCTAACTATCGAGTCCCCTATCACTACCGCTCTCCTCTTCTTCCACCCTCCCTTCTGCACTGCAGAGCCAGACTCAATGCCAGAGATCCGGCTGTCGCAGCTTGTCCCAGGTAAGTCAACAAATCGGTATACAAACGTCTGTACTTGTTGTTGAGGGAAATGACCACAGGGGAACCCTGCGCTTCCTGTCCTTTCCGCCTCCCTAGCCTGACGGTAACCAATTTCCTGCGCACTGCTCCTTTGGCGTAACTACCTTCCTGAAGCTTCTGTCTATAAACACCTCATTCTCCCGAATGATCCGGAGGTCGTCCAGCTCCCGTTTCAGTTCCGTAATCCGGTTTGTTTAGGAACTGCAGCTGGATGCAATTCTTTCAGGTGTCGTTGTCAGGGACACCAGAGGTCACCCTGACTTTCCACAACCTGCAGGAGGAGCATTCCAACATCCTGCCTGACATTCTCTCCAAACATACTAGTTAAAAGAGACATCTAATGAGATAAAAAAACAACAATAGCAACAACAACAACAACAACAACAACAACAACTTACCTGAACCTCCCCTCGCCTCTGCCTGTTCTCGTCGAAGCCTGTTGAGCCAAAGCCGTCTAACTCTGACTCAGTCCACTCCGACGATGGAAGATACGAAGATGGCCGCTTCGCTAGACGAAACTTCTTTTAAAACGCGCTCGCTCACCGGCTGTCTTCAGCTCTTCCGCTCCCAAATGGCTGGCCCTTTAAAAAAAACGGAAAAAACCTGCGAATCCTTTCTATCTCAGATCTGACAACGGCCACTTCAATCAGTGTATCTATCCCGCTTCAATATCACTCCCTTCTCCAGCTCCCTGCCTCACTCTGCTCTCTCTCCGGATCCCTTTCAATCTCACCGCCCTCCTCACGAAACATTCTCTTTCTATCTCTCCACACGCTCTACCCTCCTTTATCCCTTCCCACTCTCTGCCGCTCACAGTAAACGTTCACCGTACTGAAATGTGACCAGGCCGTCTGTCCCGTTCCCAGGAAAAGTGCCGCCCACTGGGCAGCCGGATTCGTTATATCCTCCACAGTAAGTAAGGTGGAGCTGAGAGGAAATGGGGCTACGGAAATAAACGCGGAGAGCGTCGTGACTAAGAGGGCGGTGGTGCGGGAGGCGATGTGCTGCAGCGGCTTTATGGGTGTGTGTGTGTGTGTGTGTGTGTGTGTGTGTGTGTGTGTCTGTGTGTGCGTGAGAGAGAGCGAGAGGAAGAGAGAGAGAGCCCCTGCACCGTGCGAACAACAGTCCGGTGGTCAGACACAGAGTGAAGCTCCCTGCAGCCCGTCCAATCACGCACTCACGGGTTCAGACACAGAGTGAATATCCCTCGACACCATCTCATCACACTCTCCTGGGGTCAGACACAGAGTGAAGCTCCCTCCACACCCTCCCATCACAAACTTCCAGGGTCAGACACATAACGAAGCTCCCTCCACACCGTCCCATCACACAGTCTTGTGTTCAGACTCAGGGCGAAGTTCCCTCTGCATGGTGCCATCACACATGCCCAGGGTCAGACACAGAGTTCTGTTCCGTCCACACCGTCCTATCACACCGTCCTTTCCTGAGACAGAGTGAAGCTCACTCCACCCTGTCCCAGTACCCATTCCTGGGGACAGAAAGAGATTGAAATTCCTTTCCTCCGTCTCCGCCCCTCTCTCTTCTCGATGGAAACCATGCGTCCAGTTTTACAAGCTGCATATTCATTTAGATCTCGCTGTCGTTAATCCTGTCTCGGATTCTCTGCGTCTCTGAGCGCAGCGAGGGGAAGCAACTGTCGTCAGAGGCAGCCCGTGTTGACAGCGGAGTCAGACCGCCCGAACAAACACCAGATGAGCAAATGATAAAAAGAGGAGCCGAGAGCAGGGGAGGAAGTGCTGGGGAAGAGGGAGATTAAGGTTGAGAGAGGGGGTTATTCTGGAGCGATGAGAGTGGCGGAGTAAAGAATAGGAAGAGTGTGGAGATTCAGAGGGAGGCGAGAGTGAGGGAAAGGCTAGGGCTTGGCGGAAAGAGAGACGTGGGTTACAGGAGTCAGAAAGGGGGAGCGGAATGAAAGTAATGGAGGGCGAGAAGTGGGAAGGAACAGGGAGAGAGAGGGGCTAAAATAGGGAGGGGTGGAGTCTTGGAGAGAAATTAGAGGATAGATTGAGAAAACAGAGGGCGAGCAGGAGAAACAGAGAGTGAGAATTAAAAAAAAACGGGCAGGGAGGGGTCGAAGGAAGAAAGGGAGAAGAGAAAGCGCTACAGAGAGAGAGGAGGGATGCAGGGAAGGGTCGATTGAGGGAGAAGGAATATAGAAGTTGGAATGGCATAGGAAGAGAAGAAGGGAGAGAGAAAGCAATGGAAAAAGGGGAAGATTGAGGGATGACGAGTGAACAAGGAAAGAAAGGCCGACGGATATGTTGTCACAGACGCAGAGACTTCATTGTCCGAGAGATTGGTACCGAACACCACCCCCCACAACCCCAACCTCCCGGTGATTCCTGGTTTGAGCGTCAGCGCTCCCATTGCTCTGCTTATCGCCGGGGCTTCAGACCCTCTGTGCTCCAGAAACCACGGCCCCGGGACAAACCCGCAACACCCACCGAAGTAAGCCAGCCCCTTCCCTCCGAGAAGACGTCAGAGCAATAGTTTGCTATTTTTAGACCGTGTAGTATTTAGCAAAAACAGCGGACGTTTACATATTGAAGTTTGAACCAACGCACGCTGATCGGTATCTGAAGTTTCACACACCACACCCATTGGAACATTAGCGGGGGGTTTTCATTATTTCAAAGAAGTCTTGAAAGCGTGCGGTTACACTGACTGGGCGATCATACAGACAGCAGAAAATAAAAATAGCAGGTACGTCAGCCAAACAGACGGAGCCCAGGAGCTCTCTCAAAAACCCTCCATGACCTGCTGTCTGTCATTTTCTCTCTCTGCGTCCCTCACTCTCCGCTCAGTATCTCCCGATTTCTCTCCCAGGAATGTCTCTAACCCGCTTCAATTTCGCTCCTCTCCCCAGCCCCCTCCTTTTTTCCGCTTACACCTCTCCCTCCTATGCCTTTCTATCTCACTGCCCTCCTCATGACGCCTTCTCGTGTGTCTCCCCACCCTCTCTACCCTACTTTCTCCCTTCCCACCCTCCCGCTCACAGTGAAAATTCACCGGGCTGAAATGTGGCCGGGCCGTCAGTCTCGATCACAGGAAAGGGGCCGCCCACTGGACAGCCGGGTTAGTTACATCCTCCACAGTAAGTAAGGGGGGAGGTGAAATTAAATGGGTATGGTGGTAATAGCTAAGAGGGTGGTGGCGCGGGAGATCGGCTGTGTGTGTGAGAAAGTGTGAGAGAGAGAGAGAGAGAGAGAGAGAGAGAGAGAGTGTGTGTGTGTGTGTGTGTGTGTGAGAGAGAGAGAGAGAGAGAGAGAGTGGTGAGAGAGACAGAGAGGCCTCGGCACCGTCCGACCAACCGCGCCCGGGGTCAGACACAAGTACAGCTCCCTGCAGACCATCCCATCTCGCAGTACTCAGAATCATACACAGAGTGAGTCCCCCACTGCACTGTCCCATCACACACTCCCGGCCTCAGACACAGAGTGAATCTCCCTCCACACCAGCCCATCACACACTCCCGTGGTCAGACACAGAGTGATTCGCCCTCTCACAGTCCCATGACACATACCCAGCGTCAGAGACAGATGGAAGCACCCTCCACACCGTCCCGGCTCACAACCTGTGCTCAGACACAGAGTGAAGCTCTCTCCCCACAGTTCCATAACACAACAACGGATCTAGAAACTGAAAGAATCTCCCTACTTACTCCTTCTCTCCCCTTTTCACCACTCACCATCACTTCAGTCTTTCTGTAGCCTCTAATTGCGTGCCCGTCTCAGAGATAATATCGGCTTGTGACTCGACGTGGAACTGAGGAGGGAGGAGGAGGAGAGGAAGGGCTGTGAGTGGCTGGTGAGTTTGCTGCACTAGGCGGAACTGGTGTGAAACCACACGACCGGCTTGTACATACAGAGACGTAGTGATGCTCAGTACCGAGCGAGCGATATCCGGTAGAAGTGGCAAAACTAACACTAACGGTGTGGAGGGAGATTCACTCTGTGTCTGACCACGGGCGTGTGTGAGGGGACGGTGTGGAGGGAGATTCACTCTGTGTCTGACCCCGGGAGTATGTGATGGGACGTTGTGGAGGGAGATTCACTCTGTGTCTGACCACGGGAGTGTGTGATGGGACGTTGTGGAGGGAGATTCACTCTGTGTCTGACCACGGGCGTGTGTGATGGGACGGCGCGGAGGGAGATTCACTCTGTGTCTGACCCCGGGAATGTGTGATGGGACGGCGCGGAGGGAGATTCACTCTGTGTCTGACCCCGGGAGTGTGTGATGGGACGGTGCGGACGGAGATTCAGTCTGTGTCTGACCCCGGGAGTGTGTGATGGGACGGTGTGGAGGGAGATTCACTCTGTGTCTGACCCCGGGAGTGTGTGTTGGGACGGTGTGGAGGGAGATTCACTCTGTGTCTGACCCCGGGAGTGTGTGACGGGACGGTGTGGAGGGAGATTCATTCTGTGTCTGACCCCGGGCGTGTGTGATGGGACGGAGTGGAGGGAGATTCACTCTGTGTCTGACCCCGGGAGTGTGTGATGGGACGGTGTGGAGGGAGATTCACTCTGTGTCTGACCCCGGGAGTGTGTGACGGGACGGTGTGGAGGGAGATTCACTCTGTGTGTCTGACCCCGGGAGTGTGTGATGGGACGGTGTGGAGGGAGATTCACTCTGTGTCTCACCCCGGGAGTGTGTGATGGGACGGTGCGGAGGGAGCTTCACTCTGTGTCTGACCACGGGCGTGTGTGTTGGGACGGAGTGGAGGGAGATTCAGTCTGTGTCTGACCACGGGCGTGTGTGTTGGGACGGAGTGGAGGGAGCTTCACTCTGTGTCTGACCACCAGCGTGTGTGTTGGGACGGAGTGGAGGGAGATTCACTCTGTGTCTGACCACGGGCGTGTGTGTTGGGACGGAGTGGAGGGAGCTTCACTCTGTGTCTGACCACGGGCGTGTGTGTTGGGACGGAGTGGATGGAGCTTCACTCTGTGTCTGACCACGGGCGTGTGTGTTGGGACGGAGTGGAGGGAGCTTCACTCTGTGTCTGACCACGGGCGTGTGTGTTGGGACGGAGTGGAGGGAGCTTCACTCTGTGTCTGACCACGGGCGTGCGTGATGAGTTGGTGTGGAGGGAGATTCACTCTGTGTCTGACAGCGGGAGTTTGTGATGGGAAAGTGTGGAGGGAGATTCAGTCTGTTGTGAATATATCTTCTGTGTATCTGACTCGTAACTCTTCCTCTTTTGATTTTATTCCCAGACGCTTTCAATCAGAGTTTGAAAAATGTTGCTTCGCCACATCGCCTGCTCTGGAAAATATGAACAAGGAACGGTGAATCTCTCTCCGCACCGGCCATTGCATTCGCCGGTAGTCAGACACAGAATGGGGAACCCTTCACACCGACCCGTCACATATTTCTGGGATCAGTTGTAAAGAGAAGATCCCTCCGAATCGACCAATCAAACCGACTCGCCGGGTCAGAGACAGAGTGAAGCTCCCTATGTACTGTCCCATCAAATAATCCTGATGTCAGACATTCAGAAAAGTTCCCAACACACTCACCCAAAACACATTACCCGGATAACACAGAGAGTGAAGATCCTCAAACACAGTCCCAGTACATAATAATAATAATAAAAACTGCGTTAGTGCACAGATTAAAGTTGTTTTCATACCGGCCCATCAAAAAATGAAAGGAGGCAGACTCAGAGTGATGCTCCCTGCACACCATCCCATCACAGACTCCCAGGGTAAGACACAGAGTGAAACACTCTCTCCACGGTCCAGAAACACACTTCAGGAATCAGTCAAGGCGTGAATCTCTCTGACTACTGTCTCATCACGCACTCCCGCGGTCAGACACATCGTGAATCTGGATCCATACCGTCCAATCAGGCATTCCCGGAGTGAGACACAGAGTGAAGCTGTGTTGCTCCGTCTCACAGCCCAGTGGTCAGACAGGTAGTGAATCCCCCTCCAGGCAACCCCGTCATGGACTCAACGGGTCAAACACAGAGTGACTCTCCCTCCGTACCTTCTCCCACACACTCCCGATGTTAATCAAAAACTGACGCTTCCTCTCGCTATGCCTGTCCTGTGATGATCACGGGTTAAAGAGGAGGATGGTACCTCAGCTCTTCTGCTGGTCAACAATTCACAGACTTGAGCCTTGATACAGTTGACAGATCGTAGCGGGAGGAGGGTTGTAGCGGAGGGAGTGGGTCAAGGGTTATAGGGAGTTTTTGAGGGAGGTAGTGACAGAGACGGGAGGGGTGCAGTGGAGTTAGGATGTGATAGACTGGGAGAAGATTAGTAGACTACAGGGTTGAGAGAAACGCGGAGTAATTTGAAGAGGAAGTGAGTTACAGGGACGGGGAGGGCGTGTCGGTGTGTCGGGGTAAGATGAGCAGCGGGTTCATCTCACGGTGAGATGTGTGTCGGTGCCACGGTGTGATGTGTGAAACTGTCATCGTAAGTGGTCGTACCCTGTCCCGTTGAGGATTGTGAGGCAATCTCCGTACCATCCCGTGACACACCCTCCGTACCATCCGGTCACACACTCCCAGAACCTGACACAGTGTGAAGCTCCCGCTACATGACACAGACCCAGGGGTCAGATACAGTGCCGCTCCTTCCACACTGTCCCATCACGCACTGCCGGAGTCAGACGCAGAGTGATGCTCCCTCCACACCGTCCCATCAGACACTCCCAGGCTCAGACACAGAGTGAATCTCCCTCCACACCGTCCCATCACACACTCCCGGGGTCAGACACAGAGTGAATCTCCCTCCACACCGTCCCATCACATATTCCCAGGCTCAGACACAGAGTGAATCTCCCTCCACACCGTCCCATCACACACTCCCAGGCTCAGACACAGAGTGAATCTCCCTCCACACCGTCCCATCACATACTCCCGGGGTCAGACACAGAGTTAATCTCCCTCCACACAGTCCCGTCACACACTCCCGGGGTCAGACACTCAGTGAAGCTCCGTGCAGATCATCCCACCACTCACTTGCGGGGTCAGTCAAGCAATTAAGCTCCCTGAATATTTTGCCATCACGCTCCCGGAGTCAGAAATGTGATGTACCCCCTGCACTATTGCAACACACTGTACTGGAGTCAGAACAGTTGCGCAGCTCTCTCCCTCCTCCCATCTCCCCGCTCACCAATTCCCCGCACAACGGCTTTCCAGTTGTCTCGAATTGTGTGTCTCTCGGAGATGGTGTTTGTGTGTGGTGACGGGTGGTGTGCTGCGGGAAGAGGAGGGTAGGGGCGGAGAGAGGAGGCCAGGGAAAGGGTGGTGAGGTTGCAGCCACTATCAACTGGAGTAGAAGCACTCCACCAGCCAGTGCATGCAGCTTTGTGGAGAGACTCAGAACCTGGTGATAGATATCCGGGTGAAGGGCGGCCTACGTCAGAAGTCAAATCTCCCTCACACTCTCCACAATTGTCTGTGATCACAGAAAGGGAGACATGTGCAGTGGCGACTGAGTTGGGGAAGTCTCTAGAGGATGCAGCCGGTCACGGAGACGGGGTGTGCCGTAGGGAAGGTAGGGAATGACGGGGAGTAGTGCAGGAGAGTGAGAGGTTGTCGCAGAAGGGGAGGGGTTTTGAAAAGGGAGGGAGTTATGCATACAGGGAGGAGTATGTCCGTGCTACGGTGAACCGCCTAAATCTGTGTCGGTATCGTTGATATGGTGGATTCCTGTTATGGTGCAGGACGTGTCGGTGTGCCGAAGAGGGGCGTGTTCCTGTCACGGGGAGGGTTGTGTCGGTGTCACCGAAACACTGTAAAGAGACCTTGAGTGTCACGGTGAGTGTTGTTTGTCTCGTTCACAGCGTCTGAGCTCTTTTGTGGCTTTTCCCTGTGTACGTCAATAGATCGTCAAATTCCTTGATTTGCCAAACCTCCTGCTCCTCCCATAGAGGGCAATGGTAACCCCAGGTAATTTCTCAGGTAAGGTCATGTTCGAAACGGCCTTGTGCTCTGAAGGGCCTGTTTTCTACGATGGGTTGAAATCTCTTTCTGCTGTTTCGGCAGACCAAAAAACGTGGATCACAGAAGAGAACAGACCCTTCGGCTCATAAAGTCGTGATATTCCAATTAAACTTAATCCGTTCTGCCGACACAACGCCCGTCTCTCATAATTCCCTGCACACCCACGTGCCTGTTAAGAAGCCTCTTAAACGCCTTTATGACCCTCCCTCCACCACCAGCGCTGGCAGCACGTTTCAATCACAACCCACTCTCTGTGACAACAGAAACTTGCCAAACTCCTCTCCCTTGAAATTACCCGCTCTCACCTCTGTTATTCGACATTTCCATCCTCGGGCTAAAAATACCTGTTATCTGCTCTGTCTGTGTCTCTCGTAATTATATAAACAACTGTAGCTGCTCCCTCAGACTGACCCGCTACAGAGAAAAGAAACGGAAAAATTCCGAGCTCTACTTATAGGTTTTGCTCTCTATGTTGAAATACCATGCTCCTAGGCGTTGGTCCCTGCCATCAGCTCATCTGGCTTTAGGACGCTACTTTCTGTATTGAAATGTACGCAGCTCCGAACATGAGTCCCAACGGGCTCAGCCTTTTGCTTTCTGACTTTGTCCCATTAACCACTCCACTGCATGATATGCCATTCTGGTTTTCATTCCCCTGTAACTCTAGAATAAACCCCACCGCTCCCCATTTTAATAGCGAACTTCCCGTTTGGATAATAGTTCCATTCCAGTTCAGGCGCGCAGACTCCCCGGTGGGTGGTATCTGTCATCTGTCAAGTAGGGGACCGTACACAATTCTGATTTGATGGAGACATACGTGATAGTGCGGAGGAACATCTGGAGAAACTTCTGATATTCCCGCTTCGCTGTCGCTGCTACTGTGTGGTAACCGGAATCTCCGGAGCAGAAGGCCTGATCCACGGCTTTGCGTGTTTCAGCGGCCGGGGCGAGGTCGAAGGCGCTCGGCAGAGGATGGCGCTCGGGAGGTTGTATCGGAGAGGCTAGTCGGAGGCACGAAGTTTTCGGATGGACGGACTCCGTGTCGGCTGTGGTCGGCTGCTTCCAAGGCATCGGCAGTTGACGGTGCCTGGAGGTTTATAGCAGGGAGTTTCTCTATCGGGGAATCGGGAGTCGATCGACTCGTGGTCTTTGAGAATTTTTTTTAACCGTGCCCATGGTCTGTTCTTTATCAATTCATGGTTTTGCTTTGCACTGCAGTAACTATATGTTATAATTATGTGGTTCTGTCAGTGTTAGTGTTTGGTTTGTCCTGTTTTCTGTAATATCACTCTGGAGAAACTTTGTATCATTTCCTCATGTATGCATGCATTTCTAAATGACAATAAAAGAGGACTGAGTGCTCTCATAATCTAAAACTGAAAGAGGAAATGCTAGAGGAAATGAAGGAGCTGACACAATGGAGGCGGTGTTGCGCGGCCTCCAGGCAAGAGTCTGTGACGCCCCCTAGTGTTCGTTCGGCAGAACAAGCTTTATTGCCTTGGATTATAGATTTTGGTGGCATTCAAAGTCCCCTGGGTCTCAAGAAACTGCATAGATGCATATATACGAGTATGTGTGTTGGTATTGTGTTTTGCAGCTTTGTCCTGGCTGTATTCACGGGAGTTCATGTATGATGGAATTACAATTAAACTTAAATTGAAATCAATTGAACTGAAATGCAAACGTCTCGTCTGCAGAGGTCGCACCTTCCTTGAAATAGAGCCCAACGATCCACATATCGGAAGCCTTCGTTCCGACCCTAAGTCCATAATCCCGTGTTAATGTCAATGTTCTTTCTATTTCTAGCCACATTTGCGCATGAATAACTTCTCAGAACAGCCTCTCTGCTCCTACCGATAGTAGTGAGGAACGCTGAGGCTGTTTACAAGAAGGGTCAGAGCCGTTTCTATTTCCTGAGGAGACTGAGGTCCTTTAACATCTGCCGGACGATGCTGAGGATGTTCTGCGAGTCTGTGGTAGCCAGTGTGATCATGTTTGCTGTTTTGTGCTGGGGCAGCAGGCTGAGGGTAGCAGGCACCAACAGAATCAACAAACTCTTTCATAAGGCCAGTGATGTTGTGGGGATGGAACTGGACTTTCTGACCGTGGTGTCCGAAAAGCGGATGCTGTCCAAGTTGCATGCCATCTTGGACAATGTCTCCCATCCACTACATAATGTACTGGGTGTGCACAGGAGTACATTCAGCCAGAGACTCATTCCACCGAGATGCAACACAGAGCGTCATAGGAAGTCATTCCTGCCTGTGGCCATCAAACTTTACAACTCCTCCCTTGCAGGGCCAGACACCCTGAGCCAATAGGCTGGTCCTGGAATTATTTCCTGGCATAATTTACATATTACTATTTAACTATTTATGGTTTTATTACTATTTAATTATTCATAGTGCAACTGTAACGATAACCAAAGATGACTATATGACTACTGTCACCAATAACGGCAACATACCAACGAGGAATCTCGTCCTGGTCCTCAGAACCTCTTTTCGGTTCCGTAACCAAGAAAACCCTATCGCTACAGCTCGTCACATCTCCACCATCCCACAATCTATTCCCTTCTGAGCCACAGAACTACACTCAGTGTCAGAGACATGACCCGTGTGATTTTCCTCTGCTTGCTCCTCTCTCCTCCCATCCAGAAGTATCGAAGCTGTTATACCTGTCAAAGAAAGGGTTGGCCACAAGGAGCCTCTGCACAGGAAATGACAGTGGAGTGGTTATTGGGCCAGATGTTGTTATGACCTTAGACAACGTCAGGAAGCAAAAGGTTGAGCCTGTTGGGTCTCATGTTCTGAGCTGAGTGCGTTTCAATGCAGAAGTATTGTACGAAAGGCAGATGAGCTCAGGGCAGGGTCTGCGACGGGAATTATGATATTGTAGACCTTAGTGAGACGAGGTTGCAGAACCGGCGGAACACTCAACATTCCGTGTTACAGTTGTATTAGTTGTGATGAAGCGGAAACAATACAAGGGTGAGGGCTGTTTTTCTAGTCACATTCGCTTCATTGACAAAAACAGCGAGAGAAGGTTTCAAGTGGCTCTTTTACAGGGACGTGTGTGTACAGGGTATGCAGAGAGCTGGATGTTGTGCAGGCAGAAGTGATTTAGTTGAATTGGTATATCACAACGTTTCGGCCCGATGCGTCTGTTCTGTTCGGCAATTTACGTCCTCTGTTCTGTACGGGAGCAAAGAGTGATTTGAAGTCATTGCGTAGGAAGGGTAAAGGGTGGTGTAGCTCAAGAATTTTTACGATAGATTGTGAAAAAAGCGAACGGCCACTTCACAGGTTGCATAGGCAGTGAACGAGCCACACAGCCTTCACCGTGACGCGGACACAGCCCTCAACGGGATCCTGAGTGACCCATTATGGTTACAGTGACACGCACCTCACAGTGACACCGACATCCCTCGCAGTGAAAACAACGCGCCCCTCATCGTGACACGTTAATATCGACGCCATGCACCGTGATACGGACACACTCCTCCCCGTCTCCATAACCCCCTCCAGATACCTTCCCAGTTTCTGTCAAAATGTCACTCTGCTACTCTCCTCCCCGTCACTGTCACACACACCCTCGTCTCCGTCACCCTCTTCCCTTCCAAGCTGCCCCGTCTCCGTGACCCATTCCTCCCCTGCAGACTTCCAAGTCTCCTTCATCCCTTAACTCACCGTGGACCCTTCCGTCTCCGTGACCAACAACAATCCATGCAGGCCTCCACGTCTCAGTGGCTTTCCCCCACTGTCAAATCTCTCTCTTGATGTTCACAGTTAATTGCGGGGAGAATGGAATCTGCCAGAGGTTATCAAATCTTTCGCTTTTGAGCCCCTGCAGAGATCTAAATGCACAGCCAGGATAGGTCGAAGTCAGCATGGATTTACGAAGGGGAAATCGTGCTTGACTAATCTTCCGGATTTTTTTGAGAATGTAATTATGAAAATGGACAAGGCAGAGCCAGTGGATGCAGTGTACCTGGACTTTCAGAAAGCCTTTGATAAAGTCCCACATAGGAGATTAGTGGGCAAAATTAGGGCACGTGGTTTTGAGGGCAGAGCACTGACATGGAAATTGCCTGGCTGACAGAAACAAAGAGTAGCGATTAACGAGTCCCTTTCGGAATGGCAGGCCGTGACCAGTGGGGTACCGCAGGGTTCAGTGCTGGGACCGCAGCTGTTTACGATATATATTAATGATTTAGATGAGGGAATTAAAAGTAGCATTAGCACATTTGCCAATGACACAAAGCTGGGTGGCAGTGTGAAATGTGAGGAGGATATTATGAGAATGCAGGGTGACTTGGACAGGCTGAGTGAGTGGGCAGATGCATGGCAGATGCAGTTTAATGTGGATAAATGTGAGGTTATCCACTTCGGTGGTATGAACAGGAAGGCAGATTATTATTTAAATGGAGTCAAGTTAGGAAAAGGAGAAGTACAACGAGATCTAGGTGTTCTTGTACATCAGTCACTGAAAGCAAACATGAAAGTACAGCAGCTAATGGCATGCTGGCCTTCATAACAAGGGGAATTGAGTATAAGAGCAAAGAGGTCCTTCTGCAGCTGTACAGGGCCCTGGTGAGACCACACCAGGAGTACTGTGTGCAGTTTTGGTCTCCAAATTTGAGGAAGGACATTCTTGCTATTGAGGGAGTGCAGCGTAGATTCACAAGGTTTATTCCCGGGATGGCGGGACTGTCATATGTCGAAAGATTGGAGCGACTGGGCTTGTATACTCTGGAATTTAGAAGGCTGACAGGGGATCTTATTGAAACATATAAGATTATTAAGGGATTGGACACGCTGGAGATAGGACGCTTGTTCCCGTTAAACGATGAGTCCAGAACCAGAGGCCACAGTTTACGAATAAGGGGTAGGCCATTTAGAACGGAGTTGAGGAAAAACTTTTCACCCAGAGAGCAGTGGATATATGGAATGTTCTGGCCCAGAAGGCTGTGGAGACCAAGTGTCTGGATGCTTTCAAGAAAGAGATGGATAGAGTTCTTAAAGACAGCGGAATCAAAGGTGATGGGGATAAGGCAGGACCTGGATACAGATTGTGGATGATCAGCCATGATCACAGTGAATGGTGGTGCTGGCTCGAAAGGCCGAATGGCCTACTCCTGCATCTATTTTCTTTTGCCTATTGTCTATTGTCTATTGTCAAATTGTTTCTCTCTCTCTGCAGACTCTCAGTATCTTCTACACACTTAGTTTTTCCAATCAATTTAGTATCATCAGCAAACTCAGATTCACGACACTGGATCCCCTCTTCCAGATTATTAATGTATATCTTGAGCAGCCGCAAACCCAGCACCGACGCCTGCGCACAGTGCTCATCACTGATTGCGAAACAGAGTAACGCCCATGTATCCCATTCTCTGTTTTCTATTGGTTAATCAATCCGATACCCATGCGAATCTCTCCTGCAGCCATCATTCAATAATGCATGCAACATCATATTTCCCAATCAGCAACTGCGCTAAATTCATCTTCTTATCCCGTGTACCGTGTGCATTCAAATATAACACCTTCACGCCTGAAATCATCCTCGATTGTGTCCACCTCCTACATTGCAACTCATCCTACTGACTGCAAATTTGCCGTCAATAGCCTCTCCTCACGACACAAAGCCTCTGTTTGTAAACCAGTTGCCTCATCTTCAACACAATTATCCGCCTCTCCTGCGGACTTCATTTATTGAAATGTATGCAGTTCAGCACACTATTGAGAACATGTTTAACCTTCTGATTGCTAACTGTGTCTTAGTTTTGACCAACATGACCCCGTAAGCCTCTCTAATAAAGTCTCTTACATTTCCTGGGTGATAGCATCTCTCAGGATCTATATTGGGCAGCACATTGCTGAGGCGCAAAGGGATTTGTGGATCCTATTGCACAATTCCCTGCTGGTTCACTTACAGGTGGAGTCGGTGTTGAGAAAGGCAAATCAAACGTTCGCGCTCCTTTCCAGAGGGCGAGAATATAAATGCAAACATTTGACTGTAAGCTTTTAAAAGACACTGGTGAGGCCTAATTTGTGTGATCTATGAGTCGATTTGTCCCTCTTAGATAAAAAAGAAAAAGGATATGCGAACTTTCGGCTGGGTTCCATGCAGGTGAACCAAAATGTTTAGAATAACGGAAAACCTACAGCACAATACAGGCCCTTCAGCCCACTAAGTTGTGCCGAGCATGTCCCTACCTTAGAAATTACCAGGCTTACACATAGCACTCTATTTTTCAATGCTCCATGTACCTATCCAAAAGTCTCTTAAAAGATTGTATCGTATCCGACTCCACCACTGTTGCCTACAGCCGATTACACGCACTTACCACTGTCTGAGTAAAAAACTTCCCCCTGACATCTCCTCTTTACCTGCTCCCCAACAACTTAAACCCGTGTCCTCTTGTGGCAACAATTTCAGCCCTGGAAAGAAGCCTCTGACTATCCGGGAGAGCAAACCTCTTATCAACTGATACACCTTTATCAGGTCACCTCTCATCTCCATCGCTCCAAGGAGAAAAGGCCGAGTTCACTCAACCTATTCTCATTAGACATGGTCTCCAATCCAGGCAACATGCTTGTAAGTCTCCTATGCACCCTTTTAGACCATAAGATCATAAGACAAAGAGGCAGAAGACGGCCATTCGGCCCATCGAGTATGCTTCGCCATTTTATCATGAGCAGATCCATTCTTCCATTTAGTCCCACTCCCACGCCTACTCACCATAATCTTTGATGCCCTGGCTACTCAATTACCTATCAATCTCTGCCTTAAATACGCCCAATGACTTGGCCTGCACTGCTGCCCGTGGCAACAAAATTCCATAGATTCACCACCCTCTGACAAAAAAAAAGCAACTTCGCATTTCTGTTCTGAATGGGCGCCCTTTAATCCTTAAGTCATGCCCTCTAGGACTAGACTCCCCCATCATGGGAAACAACTTTGCCACATCCACTCTGCCCATGCCTTTCAATATTCGAAATCTTTCTATGAGGTCTCCGCTCAGTCTTCAAAACTCCAAGGAATACAGTCCAAGAGCGGACAAATTTTCCTCTTATGTTAACCCTCTCATTTCTGGAAGCATTCTAGTGAATCTTCTCTGTACCCTCTCGAACGTCAGCACATCTTTTCTTAAATAAGGAGACCAGAACTGCCCACAGAAATCCAAGTGAGATTTCACCAGCGCCTTATGGAGCCTCAACATTACATCCCTGCTCCTATACTCTATTCCTCTAGAAATGAATGCCAACATTGCATTCGCCTTCTTCACTACAGACTCAACTTGGAGGTTAACTTTAAGGGCATCCTGTACGAGGACTCCCAAGTCCCGTTGCATCTCCGAACTTTGAAGTCTTTCCCCATTTAAATAATAGATGCCCGTTCATTTTTTTTTTCTGCCAAAGTGCACAACCATTCGCTTTCCAACATTGTACTTCATTTGCCGCTTCTCTGCCCATTCATCCAATCTATTCAAGTCTCTCTGCAGACTCTCCGTTTCCTCAGCACTACCGACCCCTCGACCTATCTTCATATCGTCAGCAAAATTGGCCACAAAGCCATCTATTCCATAATCCAAATCGTTGATGTACAATGTAAATAGACGCGGCCCCAACACGGACCCCTGTGGAACACCACTGGTAACCGGCAGCCAACTAGAATAGGATCCCTTTATTCCCAGTCTCTGTTTCCTGCCAATCAGCCAACGCTCAATCCACGTATGTAACTTTCCCGTAATTCCATGGGCTCTTGTTAGGTAGCCTCATGTTTGGCACCTTGTCAAGGGCCTTCTGAAAATCCAAATATACAACACCCACAGCATCTCCCTTGTCTAGCCTACTGGTAATTTCCTCAAAAAATTGTAATGGGTTTGTCAGGCAGGATTTTCGTTTAAGGGTTCCATGCTGAGTTCTGCTTATCTTGGCATATGCCTCCAGGTACTCTGTAACCTCATCTTTGAGAATCGACTCCAAAAACTTCCCAACCACCGATGTCAAGCTAACAGATCTATAATTTCCTTTCTGCTTCCCTGCCCCTTCTTAAATAGCGGAGTGACATTTGCAATCTTCCAATCCTCCAGAACCATGCTAGAAGCTATCGACTTTTGAAAGATCTTCGCTAATGCCTCCGCAATCTCCACAGCTACTTCCTTCAGAACACGCGGGTGCATTCCATCTGGTCTCGGAGATTTACCTACTATTCAGCTTCCTGAGTGCGTTCTCTGTCGTAATTGTGACAGCGCAGACTTCTCCTGCCTGCCACCCTTGAGTGTCCGGTATACTGCTGATGTATTCCTCAGTGAAGACTGATGCAAAATACTCGTTCAGTTCCTTTGCCATCTCCTTATCTCCCATTATAATTTCTCCAGTATCATTTTCTATCAGTCCTATATCTACTCTCACCTGTTGTTTGCTCTTTATATACTTGAAAAAGCATTTAGTATCCTCCTTGATATTATTTGCCAGCTCCCTTTCATAGTTAATCGCTTCCCTCTTAATGACCTTTTTGGTTTCCTTTTGTAAGGTTTTAAAAATTTCCACAATCCTCTGTCTTCACACTATTTTTTGCTTCCTTGTATGCTCTCTCCTTTGCTTTAACTTTGGCTTTTACTTCTCTTGACAGCCGCCGTTGCATCCTTTTTCCACTCGAAAATTTCTTCTTTTTTGGAATATACCTGTCTTGCACCTTCCTCACCTCTCGCATAAACTCCAGCCACTGCTGCTCTGCTGTCTTTCCCACCAGTGTGTCTTTCCAGTCAACTTTGGCCAGTTCCTCTCTCATGCCACTGTAATTTCCTTTACTCCACTGAAATACCGACACATCAGATTTCGGCTGCTCTTTGTCAAATTTCACAGTGAACTCAATCATGTTATGATCACTGCCTCCAAAGGACTCCCTCACCTCAATCTCTCCAATCACCTCCGGTTCATTACACAATACCCAATCCAGTACAGCCGATCCCCTAGTGGGCTCAACAACAAGCTGTTCTGAAAAGCCATCTCGCAGACATTCTACAAATTCTCTCTCGTGAGATCCAGTGCCGACCTGATTTTCCCAATCCACTCGCATGTTAAAATCCCCCACAATTATCATAACACTGCCCTTCTGACAAGACTTTTCTATTTCCAGTTGTAATTTGTAGTCCACATCCCTGCAGCTGGTTTGGAGGCCTATAAATAACTGCCAACATGGTCCTTTCACCCCTGCTATTACTTAGCTCAACCCATAAACTGTCTGACCTCCCGATCCTATAGCACCTCTTTCTAATGATTTAATGTAATTTCTTATCAATAAAGCTACACCTCCCCTTCTGCCTCCCTGCCTATCCTTCCGATACACCGCGTATCCTTGGGCGTTCAGCTCCCAGAGACATGCATCCTTTAGCCAGGTTTCAGTCATGGCCACAGTATCATACCTGCCAATCTGTACCTGTACGACAATTTCATCCACCTTATTGCTTATGCTGCGTGCATTTAAGTATAACACCTTAAGACCAGTATTTGATACTTCTCGCTTTGATTTCACTGCAACTTTTTTGCACTGCAACTCATTCCAATGTCACACTGGTGGGGGCATTGGGAGCAAGAGTGGACCCAAATGCAAGACACATCTTGAGAGGCTACTTAGATTTAGTTTATTGTTCGATACCTGGAGAGCAAGGCAGGAGCGGGAAATACCGAACTGGACAGGGACTCAGGACTACGACTAGGCTGGGATCAAGGGTCTGGGCTAGGACTCGGAATCGGCTCCCAGAACTGGAGGAGACTTGAAGAGACTAGGGTATAGGCTCCGAGCCACAGACTCGGCAAGTGCTCAGTACCTGGGTCTTGCCATGGGCTCGGATCCCAGAACCAGTCAAGGACAGGACATGGGCTAGGGAGAGGAGGAACATAGTAACACAGATCCTCGGTCTCGGGGAGCAGATACAGGGAACCATGGGCACATACACAGAACACAGAGTCGGGACCCCTCCTTGCGTACAGGACATAGGGCCGGGACTCAAACACAGAACAGAGAGTCAGGACCCCTCCTTGGGTACAGGACATAGGGCCGGGATCGCACACAGAACAGAGAGTCGGGACCCCTCCTTGGGTACAGGACATAGGGCAGGGACTCATGACCCTCCGCTGGGTAACGGCAAGACGGCCTGACTTACCCCACGGAGGCAAGGACAAGACAAGACAAGACATGGCTCCCCGCGGGGCAACGGCAAGACGGCCTGATTACCCCACGGAGGCAGGACAAGACAAGACATGACTGCCCGCGGGGCAACGGCAAGTCGGCCTGACTTACCCCACCGAGGCGGGGACAAGACAAGACAAGACCAACACGAATGAACACCAGACAGTACCTATCTCGCTGCAGCGATGGTACTACACCGGAGTGCAGGCGGGGGCTGCAGACAAGGGCTAGAGGCGAGAGGGGCAGAGAAGGGATTCAGACAGGGGGGTTAGGACAGGAATCACAGACCACCAGGGCCAGGACCTGACTTAGAACTGGGAAGCCGCCAGGGTCAGGACTCGACTTGGTGCTTGAACGCCGCCAGGACTAGGACTTGAGTTGGTGCTTGCATGCCGCCAGGAACAGGACTCGACTTGGTGCTTGAATGCCGCCAGGACTAGGACTTGACTGGGTGCTTGCATGCCGCCGGAGACAGGACTTGACTAGGTGCTTGCATGCCGCCGGAGACAGGACATGACTTGGAGCCTCCGGGTAGTGGCGAGCTCTCGACTAGTCCCGGGTACTGGACAGCGTTTCTTGATTCCCTCCGGCAGGTTAACTGACGGACCCACCTCAGCGAGGAAACTTTGTAGGCTCGCTATGGCGAGGTAACTGGACAGGGTTGCTCCGGTGAGGAGAGGCGAATTTCCGGCACTCGCTTCGGCAGAGATTCGGCTTGTTCCTGCCTGGTGACATTGGCCGCCGTGACTTTGCAGACACTCCCGCGCCGAACGGGTGAAAGCAGGAAACTATAAACTACCGGTTCAGCCGTGCGTTAATTGCCTCTAAATATCAAAGTCGACGGACACGGGAAAACAGGGAATCAACCGTCCAGATCGTATCATAAACAAGGTAAATTTAAAGGCACCCCGATCCGGACCATGACACCCAATGGCTACAAATTTGCCCCATCACCTGCCTGTCTTTCCTGAAATCTTTACTGCTCATTATATTAGATTTATTTCTGTTTTCCCTTCCCTCCGCTCTGTCATTCCGGTTTCCACCCCTTTGCCAAATTGGTTTAAACTCTCCCTAACAGCTCTATTAAACTTTCCCGCCAGGATATTTGTCCCCTTCGGGTTTGGGGGTAACCTGGCCATTTTGAGCAGGTCATACTTCCCCCAGAAGAGATCCCAATGTTCCAAGAATCTGAAGCCCTGCCCCCTGCACCAGACTCTCAGCTACGCATTCATCTGCCTGATCCGACTATTCTTGCCTTCGCACAGCCCAGGATCTGCAGCTTGTTGATTCGAACTGAGGTAATAATTGTGCTGAACGCTGAGCTGTTGCCAGGTAACCGCAGCCTGACGTAAGTTCTGCTATTGTCCAGATGGTCCGGGGCCCAGAGGAGAGCAACTGAGATGACAACAGTAGTAGAACTATTGTGGAGACAGACACATTGCAGAGGGTCGATGTCCTTCTGCATGGAGGGCAGTGACCTGCTGTATAACAGAGGGATCTGTTCTGGGACTCCTGCTCGTTGTGAAAGCTGGAAGGTGGCTTAGTCTCTTTGTCAATGTCACAAAAGTTGCGGGTGTTGTGGATAGTGTGGAGGGCTGTCAGAGATCACTGCGCGATATGGATAGGATGCAGAACTGGGCTGACAACTGGCGAGAGGCGTTCAACCATATCAGTGTGAAGTGGTTCATTTCGGCAGGTCAAATATGAAGACAGGACTTAATATTATTGGCGAGACTCTTGGCAGTGTGGAGTATTATAGAGATCGTTGGGTCCGTGTTAAAAAGGCTTACGATGTATTGGCCTTCATCAACCGTGGGAGCTAATGTTAAAACTATAGAAAAACTTGGTCAGACCGCACTTGGAATAGTGTGTTCATTTCTGGTCACCTCACTACAAGAAATATGTGAATACTAGAGAGGGTGCAGAGGATATTTACAAGGCCGTTGCCTGGATTGGGGAACATGGCTTACGAGAATAGGTTCTGTGAACGCGGCCTTTTCTCCTTGGAGCTACGGAGGATGAGCTGTGACCTGATGGAGGTGTATCAGATGATGAGAGGCGTTGATCTTGTGGATAGGCAGAAGCTTTTATCCCCAGGGCTGAAATGGCTAACACGGGAACACACAGTTTTAAGGTGCTTGGAAGTAGGTACACAGGAGATGTCGGGGGTAAGGATTTCACACAGGGAGTGGTGAGTGCGGGGAACGCACTGACAGCGACGGTGGTGAAGGCTGATACAAACGGGTCTTTTAAAGACTCTTGGATAGGTCCATGGAGCTCAGTAAAATAGAGGGCTATGTGATAGGGAAATTCTTGGCAGCTTCTGGAGAAGGTTACTTGGACGGCACCACATTGTGGGCCGAATGGCCTGTAATGTGCTGTAGATTACTATGTTCCAGCCAATAAACACTAACGCGTTATTTTACACTCAATGGTCGCAGAAGCAGCTTAGCCCACCCTCCCTGAATACTGGTATGATCGTCGCCCTTTTGAAGCGGATGGGATGCTTCCAATGCAGAAGTGAGAGATTGAGGAAGAGCCTCGGGCAATCCGGTCTGCTGGTCGGCACAAGTCTGCAGGGCCCACTCCAGGTACATCATCGGGGCCCGACACCTGGTGAGCGTTCACCCACCTCAAGGGCGTTCTGGCCCTATGCCCCGAAACAGAGATCGCAGAAAATCTCTCACCCCTCACCACTGACCAGCTGCATGAGCTCCTGACAGCGCTGGAGTATCCGGCCCCTCCATAATCCCTTACACCGACTCTCTGTCACCGACTACCCCTTTCTACCTCAGAGTAATCCCCCGTCTCCATCACCCCCTCCTTTCCCTAAACCTCTATTAAATCCTTCACCTCCTTACTCGACTGTACCGATCTCCCTCATCCCCAAACTCCCTAAAGCTACTCCCTGTTTACGTAGACCACTCCATCCCCAGCAGACCTCCAGATCTCTGGGTCCAACCCAAGCCCCTCCTCTCCAATTCACCCTCTCTGTGTTCACCGGGATTTCTGAGTACGATAGGGGTTTACTCCCTTTATATCGGATACCGGTCTCTCGGTTCTGAGGCTCTCAACAGTTCTGTGTGGATAAAACTACCATGTGATTCCTCTCCTATGTGCAATCTCACCACCCGGTCCCCGCCCACTCCACGCCTCCGCTTCCTTCCTCTTTCCTCTGCTTCGCAACGGCTCTCAGACACACACACACACACACACGGAATCTTAGAAGCAGACACACAATTCAAGACTTCAGGAACGGCTGGAGGTAGGGAGGTGGTGGGGAAGGGTGGAATGGTGAGAGGGAGAAAAGGAGCGGGTGGGGGTGAGGGTGGGAGTGTGAGAGACAGGTGGGGGAGGGGCACGGAGGGACGAGTAGTGCAGGGGGAAAGAGGAACGGTGTGGGGGAGGGAAAGGGGAAGCGAAGGAGGGTGTGGACAGAAGGGACACAAACAGGAAGTAGCGAGACGGAGTGAACGAGGGGGTGAGGTGGGGAATTGCACTGCAGAATGTGAGAGAGGGATGGCTGTCCCGAGCCAAAAAAAACACCCAACGCCTTCCCCACCTTCGACAAGTCGGAAGCGATAAATATGGTGGGAGATGTGGAAGGAGACAGGGAGGGAATGCAAGAGAAATGAGGAATGGGACATAGGAGAAAGAAGGGGAAGGAGGGAGAAAGAGAAAGAGAGAGAGAGAGAGGGGGAATGAGAGGGAGAGATAGATAGAGAGAGCGAAAGAGAGAGAGAGAGAGAGAGAGAGAGAGAGAGAGAGAGAGAGAGAGACTGCTGTGCGATAAGGAAGGGAAGACAGAAAAGACAGAGGACGAGGAAGAGAGAGAGTGGGTTGGGTTTGTGTCCTGTGTCCAGTCACTCTCCATATCACTCTTCTCCCTCTATTTCACACTATCCTGCCCCCACCACATTCATCCCACACACACTCAATCACTCTCCTATCCCTTTCAGGAGATCAAGAACTCGATACGATGGATGAGAGCGAGACCTACGCGAACATGCGTTTCACAGGAGCGGACTCACAATCTCCTTCGAGAGGTGAGTGGTGCAGAGAGAGGGAGAGAGCTAAACACTGTGTCTGACACCCTGGAAATATGAGATGGGACAGCGTGTACGGAACTACACACTGTGCCTGACACCGGGGAGGAGGGTTGGTCGGTCAGTGCTGAGGGCGCTTTACTCGGTGCCTGACACCAGGAGCTTATGACGAGTCGCTGTGAAGGGAGATTTACTCAGTGACTGACTCGGGAATCGGTGAAGGGACAGTGTGGAGAGAGATTCACTGTGTTTCTCTCCAGGAAATAGGTGATTGGACTGCGTGGAGGAAGTTTTACTCTGTGCCTGCCCCAGGAGGGTGTTATGGGACGGTGTGGAGGGAGCTTCACTCTGTGTCTGAACCCGGGAGTATGTCATGTGAAGTTGTGGAGGGAGTTTTACTCTGTGTCTGAACCCGGGAGTGTATCATACGACGGTGCTGAGGGATCTTCAACCTGATTCTCACCCTTACTGTTGTGTTCCCAGCTGAACCTGATGTATCGTACGTGGAACTTAACGTCACGGCCCTCTCCGCTCCTCGGGTCCGGAGAGATGGAGGTCAGTATCATTTTTGTTGAATTGACTGTGTTTAGGTAACGTGTCCGCTCCTGTCGAGAGATCTCAGCGCATGCGCACAGTTGACCCTAATGATAAGCTGTTGTAGAATGAGAAGGAGGGAACCGGTGGCTTTGGCCATGATGTGGGAGGTCCGTGGGAGTGTCGGTGTGGAGGGTGCGCTCTGTGAGGTACGGTGGGTATTCAGCACCATGGCAGCAGGGAGCAGTGTTTGGTGGGGACGGTGCGGTCTGTGAGGGGATGTGTGGACGAAGCGTTGTGGGATCGGGAATGGGGCAGTGCTGTGGAAGGCGTCAGAAAGGAGGGGTGCTCTGGGAGGCGTGGAGTGGAGGGTGTGCCATGGAATTGGGTGAGGAGGGATTGCCGTGTGAATCATCGGTGAGGATAAAGAGAGATTGAGGACGGGGAGCTGTGTCGGGCACGGAGCAGAAGGAGCGCCGTTGGAGCGGTCGGTGAGGAAAGGAGGGACATCTGTGGGAGGGGTTGGTAGGCTGAGGACGGGGGGGGTGGCATGGAGGAGGCGGAGAGGAGACAGCGTTGTAGAATTTGAACGATCCTCCGCAAATTCTAACCATCTTTCTCTCTCTTCTGATCACCCTGTCTCCCTCTTTCTCTTCTCCTATACCTCCTCTCTTTCCCTACTTCCCCTCCCTTCTCCCCTCTCCTTTGCCCCCTTCTCCTCACACCTCATTCCCTCCACTCTCCCTTCCCTTCTAAACCGCTCCATCTTTTCTACCACTTTCTCCCACTACCCCTCTCTCCATTCCCCTTCTTTTGCCCACTCTCTCTAAACTCGCTTGTCTATCAACACCCCTCTCTCTCTCCCCATCCCTCTCTCCCTTCCCACTAAACTCTCCCCTCCTCTTTCCCGCCCTTCTTCCACCCACTCCCCCTTTTCCCCCAATATCAACCACTCTCCCTTCCCTCACTTGCCCGACTCTCCGTATTGGCCCCTCTATCACACTCCACCATTCTCCCTTCCTCACTCTCGCTCTCTCCTTCGCACTCTTTCCCTCATTCTGTGCTCATTCTCTGACCTTCTGCAATTTGCCCCGTTTCTCCTTCCTTCATTTTCTCCTTGCTCTCTCCCCTTCGCCCCATTTTACGCTTATCTCCCGCTCCACAACATCATCTCTTTGATGATCCCTTCCCCTTTTTCCCTCTCGCTCATGCTTTCCCTCCTCTCCCTTCCCCTCTCTCACATTCTCTCTCTTCTTCTGCCTCTTACCTCCTTGCGCTCCCAATTTTCTCCTTCCATCTGTCTCCTATCTTCCTCCGCTCTCTTTGCTTTCTCTCGCCCCTCTCCCTCTCCCTTCCGTTCTTCCCTCTGCCACTCTCTCCGTATCTCATACCCATACTCTCTCCCCATTCACTCACTCCCAATTCGTCGTCCATTGCCCCTATCGTTCATCATTGTCTCCTCTTTTCCATCCATCTCTCATCCTTTTTCTCCCCCGTCTTCACCCGTTTATTCAACTTCTTTCTCTTTGTCTTTCATCCTTTCTCCGCTTCACTTAACATACTCTCTCTCCCTGCTCTCCCTTCGCCTCTAACTGCTCGCTGTCGCTGTCCTCACTCCTCTTTCTCTTCCCTTCTCTCTCATCCTCCCTCGCTCGACGCCCCAGCTGGTCTGAGCTCCACCTACGCAGAGGTGAACTGTCCGAAAGACGAGCCCGTCATCGATGAGGACGAGGCCCCTCCCATTGCCGCAGGATCCCGCAAGCAGACAACCAATGCCCAAACAGGTCAGAGTTCACCATTATGACGTCATTATGTCATATGCGGAAGTGTGTGTATTTTAAGTGCTTAACATTTCTCTCCTTCAGCCACATTTCTGGCATCTCGTTCCACATACGGACCGCCAATTGGTTACAAACTTTTGTCACAAGGGTACCCAATTATTTTTTTACTCTCTCACTTTCTGCGTGTGCACTCTCTTCCGCGATTCTCCTTGATATGCGCATTCACCCTGTCTGTGCCCCTCGTGGTTTTATACACCTCTGTAAGGTCACCAGTGCACTCCAAGGAAGAATGTCCCTCTGTAAGGTCAGTCCTACGCTCCAAGGATTAAAGTTCAGAACTGCACGACATCTCCTAACTAGGTCCCTCGAGTCCCCGCAACATCCTCGTAAATTTCCCTCTGCACTTTTTCCAACTGAGTGACATTTTTCCTACAGCACGGCCAACAAAGCTAAACACCCAGCTCCGATTCCGGCCTCGCCGGCATCTTGTACAACTGCAAAGTGACCTCCCAACTCCCGAACTCAGTGTCCTGACTGGTGAACGCGAGCGTGCCAAACACCTTCTTCACCGCCCTGTCCACCTGTGACTCCTGTCCTTCTACGGCCTCCTTCCTTCCTCAAAGCTAACTCTCCTCCACCAATCTCCACACAGCGCATTAATTCAATCATCCAAGTCTTTGACATAAAATAAAAAGAATCGGTCACAACTCAGAAACCCTGTGGAACATCACAAGTCAGCGGCAGCCAACCAGGAAAGACACCTTTTATCCCCACACTTTGCCTCCTGTTCATTGCTGGTCGCCCCATTACAGAAAGGAGCCGAGGCTTTGGAGAGGCTGCAGAAGTGGTTCACCAGGATACTGCCTGGATGAGAGGGCACAAGCTGTGCGGAGAGGATGTACAGAATTGAGTTGTCATCACCGGCTCTGAGGATGACGAGAGGAGATCGGATAGAGTTTTGTTAGATTACGAGAGGAAGAGATAGACAGACAAACAGTATTTTTTTTTTCCCTGGGGCTGAAATATCAGATCCCAGAGTGCATGCAACCGAAGTGAATTGGTGAGGTTTGAATAGAGGTGTAAAGAGGCTGTTGTTTGGACACAGAGAGTGGTGCCTGGATTTGCACTTCCTGGGTTGGGGTTAGAGACAGACACAGTAGGGAGTTTCACGAGATATTTAGGTAAGCCAATGAATGTGAAGGAAACAGAGAGATATGGATATTGTGTAGGCAAAAGTGATGAGGATGGTTATCCATTTGATGAGGAATTCATGTATCGGGGGCAACTTTGTGGGCCGAGGGGCTGTGCTGGTCAGTCTGTGTTCTGTGTGTGCAAATACTTTACGGTATCTGCGAGGCAGCATGTCCTAAACGCACAAAGCCGTGTTGAACACGAAGCTTCCGTCCAAGTCTTTCCCACAGGCGGCACCGATCCGTGCGGAACACAACCAGTCACGGGCGGCCAACCTGCGACCGCCGCCCACTCTGTTCGGTGGGCAAGTCAATTTCGAATCCAAATGGCCCATTCACCGTGAATCCCATGCATCGCAATCTTGTGAATGAAACTCCCACCAGAAGATTTATATAAAAGGCCCGTCTGCAGTCAACTCTGTTACACCCCATTGACCTGCGTAATAAAGCCCAAATCTCTTTCGAATGCACAGTTAAGCGCCTTGTCGTTACAGGTGTCCTGTCCCTATACAACTGAATTTCCAGAGCGCAAAACCTCACACTAACCCAGGATAAACTCATTTACCATTATTGACTCAGATCTTTAACAGATCCAAACCCACTGAATGTATTGGCGATCTTCTACACTGTCCACCATACCACGAATTTTATGTCATCTGCAATTTTACCAACCCACTCATATTCAGTTTCTTTGAAGTCAGTCCTAATGCATCATATACAACCTTGAGATTCAGAGCTTTAAAATTGTCCTTGGATTTACATATTTATTAATAAACGGTGTGGAATCGGCTCTTCCGGCACTTCAAGCCGCGCTGCCCGGCAATTCCCCAAATTATTCCTAACCTAATGACGGGACAATTGACATTGATCGATGTATGTCCCAGCTGGAGCGTCTTTGGAATGTGGGAGGAAACCGGGGCACCCGGAAGAATCCTACTGGCTCACGGGATAAGGTGCAAACTCAATGCAAGCGGCAGCGGGAGCTGAACCCGGTTCGCTGGTAATGTAAAGCGTTTGCTGACCACTACGTTACCATACCCCCCACAACATGTTAATCCCTACAAGACTGTCATATATCCCACGTGTAAGAAAAGAACAAAGCTGGGTAACAGCAATTCAACTATGAAAAATAATAAACTCTGAATCCGGACGACCAATTCCCCGTGGATCCCAGGTTTCCTAATCGTCTGTATAAGCCTCCTCTGAGGGTCCCAGTCAAATGTCCAATTGAAGTTCACGAAGACAACGTCCTCGACTCTAACTTCACAGTTCAGCTCAGAAGCAGAAAGAGGAACAGCCAGACATTAGACAGCCTTTGCCCAGAACAGGATTTAGGACTGTCAGCGATGACGGATAAAAATAGATGGGATTGAGAGAGGGAGGGGATGACTTAACATAGAACATAGAATAGTTCTTCACAGTACAGGCCCTTCGGCCCACAATGTCGTGCCGACCCTTAAACCCTGCCTCCCATAAAATAAACATCTTAAACTCCACCATATACCTGTCTAGTAGTCTGTTAAACTTCTCTAGTGTATCTCCTTCCACCGCTGACTCAGGGAGTGCATTCCACGCACCAAACACTCTCTGAGTAAAACAAAACTTCCTCTAATATCCCCCTTGAATTTCGCATCCCTTCCCTTAAAGCCATGTCCTCTTATGTTGAGCAATGGTTTCCTGAGGAAGAGGCGCTGGCTGTTCACTCTATCTATTCCTCTTAATACCTTGAAGATCTATTGTGCCTCCTCTCATCGGCCTTCTCTCCAAAGAGGAAACCCCTAGCTCCCTTAATCTCTGATCATAATGCATACTCTCTAAACCTGGCAGCATCCTGGTAAATCTCCTCTCTATCCTTTCCGAAGCTTCCACATCCTTCCTATAGTGAGGTGGCCATATCCATCTTCTCGTGATCGTGGTGGAAGGAGAAAGCGTGAATGGTGGGTGGAAGGGGGTCGCAGTAGGGGACACGGCTGAACTCAGACAGACACACACTAAATGGGCTCTCTACAGGTGCGCATGAACAGGAGCCGAAACAGAACATCGAAAATAGACGATACATGAAGATCTGCCTACTCTGCCTATTTACGTCCGTCCTCATCGCCATAGTGGCCGGGCTCTCGATCTATGGTAAGTCTGGATGGAGTCAGAGAGTGGACAAACAGTGTGGAATGAAATGTTCGCGTGAAATCTCACAGTGATGACGGCACACCCCTGAACATGACACCAACACAACCCTCAGCGTAACACCGACCATATCTCTGGCCGTAACACTGACACATTTCCCACCATGCCAATGATACTGCCGGGCAGCTGTCGGAGCGGGCAGCGGTGTCAGCGGTAGCAGAGTGTAGGGCTTTGGCTGCAACGGGCTTCGGTGATAAACGGGAAGAGGCGAGAGCGAAGCGCCAACTCTTGTTTTCTCTCCCACCCCCCACCCCTTTCGCGAATCGGCCCGGACAGACAGGAACAGCAGGGCTCTCACAGCTAACGGTTTAAAAAGTTTGTCTGTTTGGCGAGGTAAGTGGGTGAGTAGAATTATTTTTCCTGTTTCATTCGTGTAGAATTAGATAGCATGCCTGCAGGGTTAGTGCTTTGTTCAGGGTGTCAGATGTGGGAATCCTGGGAGATTTCCAGACTCCCTGAAGGCCACATCTGCGCCAGGTGCACCGAGTTGCAGCTCCTCAGAGACCGTGTTAGAGATCTGGAGCTGCAGCTTGATGACCTAGTGCTTATCAGGGAAAGTGAAGAGGTGATAGACAGGAGCAATAGGGAGGTAGTCATCCCTAAGCTACAGGAATCAGTAGTCATCTCTAGGCTACAGGTGTCAGAACAGTGGGTCACTGTCAAGAGAGGGAAAGGAAATGCCCGGATAGTGGAGAACACCCCTGTGGCTGTCCCCCTCAGCAACAAATATCTTGTTCTGGATCCTGTTGAGGGGGATGACCTGACAGGGGACGCTCACGGTGACCGGGTCTCTAGTACTGAGACTGGCGCTGTTATGTAGGAGAGAAGGAGGGTGAAGAGAAATGCGATAGTCGTGGGGGATTCCATAGTCAGGGGAACAGACAGGAGATTCTGTGAGTCTGACAGAGATACCCGCATGGTGTGTTGCCTCCCAGGTGCCAGGGTACGGGATGTATCGGATATTCTAAAGGGGGATGTTGGTACCAATGACATAGATAGGACAAAGGAGGAGGTCCTGAAGAGAGATTTCCAGGAGTTAGGAAGGAAGCTGAGAAGCAGGACCTCCAGGGTAGTAATCTCGGGATTGCTACCTGTGCCACGTGCTAGCGAGGGCAAGAGTAGTCGGATCAGGCAGATGAATGCCTGGCTGAGAGGCTGGTGTAGGGGTCAGGGCTTCAGATTCTTGGATAATTGGAATCTTTTCTGGGGGAAGTATGACCTGTCCAAAAAGGACAGGTTACACATAAACCCGAAGGCGACCAATATCCTGGCGGGAAAGTTTAATAGAGATGTTAGGGAGGGTTTAAACTAATTTGGCAGGGGGATGGGAACCGGAATGATAGAGTGGAGGAAGGGGAAAACAGAAATAAATCTAAGATAGTGAGCAGTAAAGATGTCAGGAAACATAGGCACGTGATAGGGCAAATGTGTAGCCATTGGGATGAGTTGCAGTGCAATAAAGTTACAGTGAAATCAAAGCAAAAAGTATCAAATACTGGTATTAAGGTGTTGTACTTACATGCACGCAGCATAAGAAATAAAGTGGATGATCTTGTTGTACAGCTACAGATTGGCAGGTATGATATTGTGGCCATCACTGAGATCTGGCTAAAGGGTGCATGTCTCTGGGAGCTGAACGTCCAAGGATACACGATGTATCGGAAGGATAGGAAGGTAGGCAGAGGGGGAGGCGTAGCTTTATTGGTAAGAAATGGTATTAAGTCATAGAAAGAGGTAATATAGGATCGGAAGGTGCAGAAACTTTATGGGTTGAGCTAAGAAATCGCAGGAGTAACAGGACCCTGATGGCAGTTATTTATAGGCCTCCGAACAGCTGCAGGGATGTGGACTACAAATTACAACTGGAAATAGAAAAGGCTTGTCAGAAGGGCAGTGTTATGATAATTGTGGGGGATTTTAACATGCGAGTAGATTGGGAAAATCAGGTCAGCACTGGATCTCAAGAGAGAGAATTTGTAGAATGTCTGCGCGATGGCTTTTTAGAACAGCTTGTTGTTGAGCCTACTAGGGGATAGGCTGTACTGGATTGGGTATTGTGTAATGAACCAGAGGTGATTGGAGAGATTGACGTGAAGGAACCCTTAGGAGGCAGTGATCATAACATTATTGAGTTCACTGTGAAATTAGAAAAAGAGAAGCCGAAATCTGATGTGTCGTTATTTCAATGGAGTAAAGGAAATTACAGTGGCATGAGAGAGGAACTGGCCAAAGTTGACTGGAAAGGACAGTGGCGGGAAAGACAGCAGAGCAGCAGTGGCTGGAGTTTATGCGAGGAGTGATGAATGTGCAAGACAGGTATATTCCAAAAAAAGAAGAAATTTTCGAGTGGAAAAAGGATGCAACCGTGGTTGACAAGAGAAGTCAAAGCCAAAGTTAAAGCTAAGGAGAGGGCATACAAGGAAGCAAAAGAAGTGGGAGATAGAGGGTTGGGAAATTTTTAAATGCTTACAAAAGGAAACTAAGAAGGTCATTAAGAGGGAAACGATTAACTATGAGAGGAAACTAGCAAATAATATCAAAGAATATACTAAAAGGTTTTTCATGCATATAAAGAGTCAAATACAGGTGAGAGCAAGACATAGGACCGATAGAAAATGATGCTGGAGAAATTGTAATGGGAGATAAGGAGATGACGGAGGAAATGAAAGAGTATTTTGTATCACTGTTCACTGAGGAAGACATCAGCAGTATACCGGACACTCAAAGGTGGCAGGGAAGAGAAGTGTGCGCAGTCACAAAAACGACAGAAAAATTACTCAGGAAACTGAATAGTCTAAAGGTAGATAAATCTCCCGGAGCAGATGGAATGCACCCTCGTGTTTTGAAGGAAGCAGCTGTGGAGATTGCGGAGGTATTAGCGATGATCTTTCAAAAGTCGATAGATTCTGGCATGGTTCCGGAGGACTGGAAGATTGCAAATGTCACTCCGCTATCTAACAAGGGCACAAGGAAGCAAAAACGAAATTATAGACCTGTTAGCTTGACTTCGGTGGTTGGGAAGTTGTTGGAGTTGATTGTCAAGGCTGAGGTTACAGAGTACCTGGAGGCATCTGACAAGATAGGCAGAACTCAGCATAGATTCCTTGAAGGAAAATCCTGCCTCACAAACCTATTATAATTTTTTTGAGGAAATGACAAGTAAGCTAGACAAGGGAGATACAGTGGATGTTGTATATTTGGATTTTCAGAAGGCCTTTGACAAGGGGCCACACATGAGTCTAATTAACAAGATGAGCGGCCATTGAATTACAGGAAAGTTACATACGTGGATAGGGCGTTGGCTGATTGGCAGGAAACAGAGAGTGGGAATAAAGAGATCCTATTCTGGCTGGCTGCCGGTTACCAGTGGTGTTCCACAGTGGTCCGTGATGGGGCCGCTTCTTTTTACATTGTATATCAACGATTTGGATTATGCAATATATGCCTTTGTGGCTAAGTTTGCTGATGAAACTAAGATAGGTGGAGGGGCCGGTAGTGCTGAGGAAATGGAGTGTCTGCAGAGGGACTTGGATAGATTGGAAGAATGGGCAAAGAAGTGAAGAATGAATTACAATTTTGGAAAGAGTATGATCATGGACTTCGGCAGAAGAAATAAACGGGCAGACTATTATTTAAATAGGGAAAGAATTCAAAGTTCTGAGATGCAACGGGTATTGGGAATCGTCGTACAGGATACCCTTCAGCTTAACCTCCAGGTTGAGTCGGTGGTGCGAAAGGCGAATGCGATGTTGGCATTGATTTCTGGAGGAACAGTGTATAGGGGCAGGGATATGATGTTGAGGCTCTATAAGGCGCTGCTGAGACATCAATCTGAGTACTGTGGGCAGTTTTGGGCTCCTTATTTGGGAAAGGATATGCTGACGTTGGAGCAGGTGCAGAGAAGATTCGCTAGAATAACTCTGGGAATTAGAGGGTTAACATATGAGGAACGCTTGTCCGCCCTTGGACTGTATTCCTTGGAGTTTAGAAGAATGAGGGGAGACCTCATAGAAACGTTTCGAATGTTGAAAGGCATGGACAGAGTGGATGTGGCAAAGTTGTGTCCCATGTTGGGGGAGTCTAGTACGAGAGAGCATGACTTAAGGATTGAAGGGCGCCCATTCAGAACAGAGATGCGAAGATTTTTTTGTTTTTTTTTAGCATGAGGGTGGTGAATCTATGGAATTCGTTGCCACGGACGGCAGTGGAGGCCAAGTCATTGGATGTATTTAAGGCAGAGATTGATAGGTATCTGAGTAGCCAGGGCATCAAAGGTTATGGTGAGAAGGCGGGGGAGAGGGATTAAGTGGGGGAATGGATAAGCTCATCATAACATGGCGGAGCAGACTCGATGGGCCGAATGGCCGACTTCTGCTCCTTTGTCTTCTGGTCATATGGCTTATAACCATGATAAAGACACGGCATTCACCGTAACACAATCAAGACTCATCCTGACACCGGCACGCCATTCACCAGAACATGAACAATTCAGTCACTGTATCACGGCCACGACCTTCAACGAGACACAGATACACTCCTAACCGCAACACGGACACGGACCATGGCCGTTACACACCCGTGGCAGTCACACTGACCGCAACGTACCCCTCACTGTAACATCGACATTCCCACTGACCGTGTTACTGATAAACTCCTCAAGGCAGCAGCGAAACACACCTCAAAATGACCCCGACACGGTTTTCACTGTGACACTGTGGTACCGGACACTGTGACACCTTCACGCTCCTCGTCGTGATCTGCACCGCCTCGTGACAAAGATTCAGAAGTCACTGTAACACCCCTGACCGAGACAGTATCACCGCTCAACATAACGCCGATGCACCGTTTACTGAGGCAATTACCCACACATCATTCTGACACAGGCAAACCTTTTAGCGTGATACCAAAACACCTCAGCCTGACACTGTTACAACCACCGTGGCAATGACATGCCTCTCACCGTGACACAAACACATCCCTCTGTATGATACAAACACACCCCACACCATGACAGAGATACTCCACTCACCTTAACAGCACCAGGCCCCTTACTCTGACATTTCCCTCACCGTGACATCGAGGTACACTTCAATGCGACCCGGCACAACTCTCACCGGGGCACAGAATCACCTATCACGGTGACACCGCCACGTCCTTCACAAGAAATTGATCATGACCCACATGATATTGACGCAGACCCCATTGTGACAACAACATAACCTTCACCGACACATTAATATACCCCTCAGCGTGACACGACAGGCCGACACCTCTCACTGTGACGACCTTCACCGTGACACTGACACAACACTCTCTGTGGCCCGCTCGGTAGCGTGTTGCTGAATCACGTGTCACTGTAAACGTTAATCACTCTTCACTATCTCTCTCAGTGTCACAGATTCGTCAGTCCAAGTTCACCGTGGACCGAAATTACGATGAGTTAAACTCAACCCTTCAATCCAAGATCAACGAGATAGAAGCGAAGTACAAAGCTGTGAACGAAACCAAGGCTCAAATCTGTGAATTGTTGACCAGCAGAAGAGGTGAGGCATTATTCTCATCTTTAACCCGCTCCTCATCACAGGGCAGACACAGAGAGAGGAAGCGTCACTCTGTGTTTGACATCGGGAGTAGTGAAGAGACGGTATGGCGGGAGATTCCCTCTCTGTGTTTGACCTGTGAGTGTGTCATGGTGCTGCGTGCAGGAAGCTGCACTTTATCACTGAACCAACGAGAGTGTGACGGGACGTTGTGGAGGTGGATTCACTCTGCGCCTGCCCAGAGGATTGTGAGACGTATCTTTACAGCTTCACTCTATGTCTGAATCCGGAAATCTCTGATGGGACGGTATGGATCCACCTTCACTCTGTGTCTGACAGGCGGCTTGTGTGATCGGACAGGGCCCAGAGAGCTTCACCCAAGGTCTAAACCCTGAATGGTGTTATGACATGGCGGAGAGAGAGTTTCACTCTGAATCCGGGAGTGTGTGACGGGACGGTGCAGAGGGGGCTTCATCCTGTGTCTGAATCCAGGAGTGTGTGACGGGACGGTGCAGAGGGGGCTTCACTCTGTGACTGAATCCGCGACTGTGTGATGGGACGGTGTGGAGGGAGCATCACACTGTATCTGATTCCTGGAGTGTGTAATGGGAACATAGGGGGAGAGAACGTCTGTGTCTGACTCCGGGAGTGTGTGATGGGACAGTGCAGAAGGCGTTCACTCTATGTGACACCGGATTGTGTTACTGGATGTTGTGAAGGTAGTCTGACCCCGTGAGTGTGCCATGGGAGGGTAAGGGCGGAACTTCGCTTTGTGTGTGAACACAGTGGGTGTGATGGGACGGTTCAGACAGAGCTTCACTCTGTGAGTCGCCAGGGAGTGTATGATGAAACGTAAGGAGGGAGATTTACACTTTGTTAGACTCGGTGGTGTGCCATGTGGCCGTGTGGAGGGAGATGCATTCTGTGTCTGACCACGGGAGTGTGTGATGGGACGTGAGGAGAGAGATTCGCACTGTGTTATTCTCGGGAGTGTGTGATGGGACGGTGAGGAGGCAGGTTCCCTCTGTGTCACACAGTTTGCTCTGTGGTGTGTTGAGAAGACGAAGAGGAGAATCGGTCTCCCTCTGATATTTGTCGTGTGAGCGAAAGGAGTTTCTTTCCGTGTCTAACCGCTGGAGTGTGTGATGGGTTTGTGGAGAGAGAGATTCACAGTGTGTCTGACCAAGGCTCTGTGAGATTGGACTTTGGAGAAGGATCTAAATTCTGATCTCTTTCTCAGGGAGTGTATGAGGGGTGGTGTGGAGGTAGACTCACTCTGTGTCTGACCCCGAGAGTGTGTAATGAAACGGTGTGGAAGGAGTAACATTCAGAATCTAACACGGGAAGAGTGTAATTGGACGGTGTGCAGGAAACATCACTCCACGTCTGATCGCTGGAATGTGTGATGAGCCCATGGAGAGAGAGGTTCACTCTGTTTCTGACCCAGGCAGTACGTGACGAGGCTTTGTGGAGGGAGCTAAACTCGGTGTCTGACTCCGGGAGTGTATGATGGGACAATGTGGAAGGGAGCTTCACTACACGTCTGACGCCTGTAGTGTGTGATGAGACCGCGGAGAGAGAGATTCCATCTGCGTGTGACCATTTTATTGTGTGATCTGACCTTGTGCAGGAAGCTTAGATCTGTGTCTCATCCCGTGTGTGTATGATTGGACTCTGTTTGTGACACAGTGATGAGGGAAGGAATAGCCGAGGTGGGGAGTGGGTGAGTGCGTTTGGGAGGGGAGGCATGTGTCTGTCTGACATCGGGAACAGTGAAGCGTGCCTGGATGGTGTTCCGCTCTGTGTCTGTTACCAGGGATGAGTGATAGAACGGTGCGGTGGGAGCATCTCCAGTTTCCCGACCCTGTGTTGTGTGATGTGACGGGGTAGAAGGAGCATCATACTGTGTCTGACCACAGGAGTATGCGGTGGGATGGTGCCGACAGCGTTTCATTGCCTGTCTAATCACGGGCGGGAGTAATGGGGCAATATGGGCGGAGGTTGACTCTGTGTGTGCCCGCAGGACTGTGTGATGTGACAGTGTGCAGGGAGCTTCAGTCCATGTCTGACCCAAGGAGTGTGTGATAGTGTGGTGGACAGAAAGCTTCAGTCTGAGGCTGAACCCGGGACAGTGTGGAAGGAGCATAACTCTGTGTCTGACACCTGGGGGAGTATGATGGGCCCGTGAGACAAGAGCGTCATTCTTCGTCTGTTCCCGAGAGTGTGTGACGGGTCATTGTGGATGGAACGCAATGTGTGTCCGACCCATCAGGAAGTCTGCGACTGAATGGCGTGCGGAGACCAACGCTGTATAACTGACTCCGGGTGTCTGTGATGGGTCTGTTTCTGATCCTTCTCGTGTGTCACGGGAGAGTGGAAGAGAGCTTCACTCCATGTCTTTCACAAGGTGTCAGTAATCAGACGGTGCTGAAGCAGCTACACTGTGCCTGATCCCTGGAGTGTGCAAATGGAAACTGTGAGAGTCGCTTAATTCTATGCCTGACCGCTCGATTTTATGGTGGGAGGGTATGGAGCAGACGTCTCTCTGTTTTTCACCCGGGAGTATGCGATAGGATGGTGTGGAGGGAGCTTCTTGCGTATCTGACCTCTGTGTTGTGTGATCTGACGAGGAAGAAGAGCAGCAGACTGTGTCTGACCACGGTGAGATAGGGCTGAAAGTGTTTCGTTTTCTGTCTTATCACGGGAGAGTGGAATGGGGTAGAGTAGACGGAAATGTACCATGGACCTGTGGTAGATGTTTAGAGATCTCTTGCAGGATGTTAGGGATAAATTTGTCCCGGTGAGGAAGATAAAGAATGGTAGGGTGGAGGAACCATGGGTGACAAGTGAGGTGGAAAATCTTGTCAGGTGGACGAAGGCAGTATACATGTGGTTGAGGAAGCAAGGATCAGATGGGTCAATTGAGGAATATAGGGGAACAAGAAAGGAGCATAAGAAGGGGCTGAGAAGAGCAAGAAGGGGGCATGAGAAGGCCTTGGTGAGTAGGGTAAAGGAAAACCCCAATGCATTCTTCAATTATGTGAATAAAAAAAGGATGACAGGAGTGAAACATAGAAACATAGAAAATAGGTGCAGGAGAGGCCATTCGGCCCTTCGAGCCTGTACCGCCATTCAGTATGATCATGGCTGATCATCCAACACAGAACCCTGTACCTGCCTTCTCTCCATACCCCCTGATCACTTTAGCCACAAGGGCCATATCTAACTCCCTCTTAAATAGAGCCAATGAACTGGCCTCAACTGTCTCCTGCGGCAGAGAATTCACAGATTCACCACTCTCTGTGTGAAGAAGTTTTTCCTAATCTCGGTCCTAAAAGGCTTCCCCTTTATCCTCAAACTGTGACCCTTCGTTCTGGACTTCCCCAACATCGGGAACAATCTTCCTGCATCTAGCCTGTCCAACCCCTTTAGGATCTTATACGTTTCAATCAGATCCCCCCTCAATCTTCTAAATTCCAACGAGTACAGGCCCAGTTCATCCAGTCTTTCTTCATATGAAAGTCCTGCCATACCAGTAATCAATCTGGTGAACCTTCTTTGTACACCCACTCCGGCAAGAATGTCTTTCCTCAGATTAAGGCAGTGGTCCCCAATCACCGGGCCGCAAAGCATGCGGTACAGGGCCAGGATAAAACGATATAATTTAGCGACAGGACTCATCCGAGCCTGTCCTCATTTACTGTCTCGGTCACTGAGGAGCTTGAAAGCACACGACGTCATTACCCGCGCGTCATGCATGTCAGCGCGGGAAGGAGATCAACTCCTCAAGCTTACAAATGACGGCGGGCTGAAAAGTATGTTTGATATAACATCTCTGCCGGCATTCTGGATCAAAGTCACGGCTAAATATCCTGAGATATCATTAGGGTACCAAAACTGCACACAATACTCCAGGTGTGGTCTCCCTAGGACTTGTACAGCTGCAGTAGTACCTCCCTGCTCCTGTACTCGAATCCTTTTGCTATGAATGCCAGCATACCATTCGCCTTTTTCACCGCCTGCTGTACCTGCATGCCCACTTTCAATGACTGCTGTATAATGACACCCAGGTCTCGTTGCACCTTCCCTTTTCCTAATCGGCCGCCATTCAGATAATAATTTGTTTTCCTGTTTTTGGCACCAAAGTGGATAACCTCACATTTATCTACATTAAGTTGCATCTGCCATGAATTTGCCCACTCACCCAACCTATCCAAGTCACCCTGCATCCTCTTAGCATCCTCCTCACAGCTAATACTGCCGCCCAGCTTCGTGTCATCCGCAAACATGGAGATGCTGCATTGAATTCCCTCATCTAAATCATCAATATATATTGTAAACAACTGGGGTCCCGGCACTGAGCCTTCAGGCACCCCACTAGTCTCTGCCTGCCATTCTGAAAAGATACCGTTTATTCACACATTTTGCTTCCTATCTGCCAACCAATTCTCTATCCATAGCAATACCATACCCCCAATACCGTGTGCTTTAAGGTTGCACACTACTCTCCTGTGTGGGACCTTGTCAAAAGCCTTTTGAAAATCCAAATATACCACATCCACTGGTTCTCCCCTATCCACTCTACTAGTTACATCCTCAAAAAATTCTATGAGATTCGTCAGACATGATTTTCCTTTCACAAATCAATGCTGACTTTGTCCGATGATTTCACCGCTTTCCAAATGAGCTGTTATCACATCTTTGACTCTAGCATTTTCCCTACCACCGAAGTCAGGCGAACCGGTCTATAATTCCCCCGTTCTCTCTCTCTCTCTCTCTCTCTCTCTCTCTCTCTCTCTCTCTCTCTCTCTCTCTCTCTCTCTCTCTCTCTCTCTCTCTCTCTCTCTCTCTCTCTCTCTCTCTCTCTCTCTCTCTCTCTCTCTCTCTCTCTCTCTCTCTCTCTCTCGCTCTCTCTCTCTCTCTCTCTCTCTCTCTCGTTTAAAGCGAGGTTGCATTACCCTCCCTCCAATCCTCAGGAACTAGTCCAGAATCTAAAGAATTTTGAAAAATTATCACTAATGCATTCACTATTTCTTGGGCTACTTCCTTAAGCACTCTGGGATGCAGACCATCTGGCCCTGGGGATTTATCTGCCTTTAATCTCTTCAATTTACCTAACACCACTTCCCTACTAACATGTATTTCCCTCAGTTCTTCCATCTCACTAGTCCCTCCGTCTCCTACTATTTAGGGAAGATTATTTATGTCCTCCTTAGTGAAGACAGAACCAAAGTAGGTATTCAATTGGTCTGCCATTTCCTTGCTCCACGTAATCAATTTATCTGTGTTTCGTCTGCAAGCTTGCCAACCCAGCCTTCCACCCCCACATCCAGGTCGTTAATAAAAATCACGAAACGCAGAGATCCCAGAACGGATCCTTGTGCGACACCTCGAGTCACAACCCTCCAATCCGAATGTATTCCCTCCACCACGACCTTATGCCTTCTGCATGCAAGCCCTTTCTGAATCCACCTGGCCAAACCTCCCTGGATCTCATGCCTTCTGACCTTCTCAATAAGCCTGCCGTGTGGAACCTTGTCAAATGTCTTACTAAAATCGATAGAGATCACATCCACATCGATACCCTCATCTATATGCCCGGTCACCTTCTCAAAAAACTCTATCAGGCTTGTTAGATACGATCTGCTCTTCAAGAAGGCTTAAGGAATTCTTGTCTTTATTAGTCGAGGCATTGAATACAAATGTCAGGGAGTTATGTTGCAACTTTATAAACATCACCAGTTAGTATGAATCAGGCGTTTCGTATGCAGCTCTGGTCACCAGATTATTGGAAGTATGTCAAGGCGCTGGGTACCCACCAGAGAGGTGTAACAGGATGCTGCCTGGATTCGATGGCATGTGTTACAACGAGAGGTCGGACACATGGGTTGCTTCCTATAGAGCGGAGGAGGCTCCGGGGAGATCCGACTGATCTCTGGAATCCGTCAGACTCCTGTCAGCCAAACACAAGCCAAGGAATTTGGACTCTCAGCGACGACGGCTGACAATAGCAGAGATTGAGAGAGGGAGAGGGTGATCGTGATGGAAGGAGACAGCGTGGATCGTGGGTGGAAGCGAGTCCCAGTGGGAGTCACGGCTGAATTCACGCACAAACTGAAAGTTCTCTCTACAGGTCCGCATAAACAAGAGTCGAAAGAAAACATCGGAAATAGAGCGTACCATAAGATCTGCCTACTCTGCCTCGTTACATCCATCCTCGTCGCGATAGTGGCCGGCCTCTCGATCCATGGTGAGTCGAACGAGCTCCGGCAGGAGTCAGACCATAAACAAACAGAGTGGGATGAAATGTTAGCGCATAACCTCACCGTGACACCGACACGCCCCCCACAGTGACACCGACACACCCCACATCATAAGACTGAGTCTCCCCTCACAAGGATACAGTAACACCCTTCACCGTGACACCGGCCGTCCCCACACCGTGAAATTCTCACGGCCCACACCGTGATACTGACACTCCCCCTCACTGTGACACCGCCTCTCTCTTCACCGTGACACTTATGCACTGCACATAGAAACACTGACACGCCCTCCACCGTAACACCGACACTTCACTCACTGTGACACCGACACAACCCTTTCCGTAACACTGATAAACCGCTCATTGTCACACCGACACACCGTTCACTGTAACAGTGACAGAGCAATCTGCGTGATAGCGACACTCACATCACTGTGACACCGGCAATCCCCTCTCTGTGACACCACCACACCACTCACTGTGACATTGGCACTTCCAACACCGTGATCCCGAAGCTCTCCGCACCATGACATTGACTGTTCCCTCACTGTGACACCGATACTCCCCACAACTTGACACTGAGACTGCGAGCACAGTGACACCGATACATTACTCACCGTGAAACCGACACATATCCCTCACCGTGACACGACACATACCCCGCACCGTGACACTGTCAAGCTCACACTATTACACCGGCACTTCCCTTACCGTGACACTTACACACCCCACACTGTCACTGACACTGCTCTCAGAGTGACAGCGTCACGCCCCTCACTGTGACTCATGCACGCTCCACACTGTGACATCATCACGCCCCTGACTGTAACACCGACAGTCCCGTCACCGTGACACCGACACTCTCCTCACTGTGACTCTTACACACTCCAGACCGTAATATTTGCAGTCCCTTCACCGTGACACGGACACTTCACTCACTGTGACACTGACACAACTCTCTCTGTGACACTGATTCTCCCACTGCGTCACGCCGACATTCCTCACACCGTGTCAGAGTGAGCCCCATCACTGTGACCGACACACCCCTCACTCTGACACAGACACACCTCACACCGTGTCACTGACACACCCCTTACTATCACCCTCAGTATCACGGACTCGTCAGTCTCTGATCACCTCCGACCGAAACTACCGGAGACTTTGGGAACAACATCAGGAGATGAACAGGACCCAACGCCAATATCAGCAGCGAGTCCGTGAGTTTAACTCAACCCTTAAATCCAGAACATCTGAGAATTCCCGCCTGGATCTCTCCCAGAGAAACTGTCTGAATAATATTTCCGCCCTCAACAACAACCTATCCACTCTCGAAAACAGCATTACCGTCCTCAACTCTGAACTCTCAGAGCTGAATCAAACACACACCGATCTCTGCCATGAATGCAATCGGCTGGAAACGAAGTACAGAACCATCACCGAAACCAAAGCTCAGATTTGCCAGTACCTCAACAGGAGAAGAGGTGAGACGACATCCCTCATTTCCCCTCCTCCTCATCACAGGGGGGGGGGGTAAGGGAAGGGGAGAGGGGAGGTGGAGAGCTTCACTCCATTTCTTGCTCCGCGAGAGTGTGATCGGACAGTATGGAGTGAGTTTCATTGTGTGTCTGATCCTGGGATGGTGTGATGGGACGGTGTGGAGGGAGATTCACTGCGTGTCTGACCGTAGAAAGTGTGATGGGGCAGTCTGGAGGGAGCGACATCTGGTGTCTGACACGGGAGTGTGTGCTGGGACGGTGTGGACACAGCGGCATCTATTGTCTGACACCGGGAGTGCGTGATGCGCACGTCGGATATAACCTCACTCTGCGTCGGATCCTGACTGTGTGAAGAGATCATGCATAAGGAGCTTCACTCTGCGTTTGATATCAGATCTCTGTGATAGCTCGGACGAAGCGGGTTTCGCTTTCTGTCTGATCACAAAAGTGTGTAATGAGCTCAGATTTGCCAATACCTCAACAGGAGAAGAGGTGAGATAATATCCCCCGCTTCCCCTTGCTCCTCATCCGCGGCGGTGAGAGACGGGGAGGGAGGAGGCGGAGAGCTCCAATCCGTCTCTCACCCCGGGAGTGTGTGATGGGACGGTGTGCGGGCTGATTCTCTCTGTGTCTGACCCCGGGAGTGTGTGATGCGACGGTCTGCGGGGTGATTCTCTCTGTGTCTGACCCGGAAATCAGTGATGTTACCGTTTCTAAGGATCTACACGGTGTTTTACCATGGGATTGTGCAATGGGACGGCGTGGATTAAGCACGTCTCTGTGTCTGACCCTGGACGTTTGTGATGGGACGGCGTGGAGGGAGATTCACTCTATGTCAGACCCTGGGAGTGCGGGATCGGACGGTGTGGAGGGAGATTCACACCGTGTCCGATGCCCGGAGTGTGTGATGGAACAGTGTGGAGGGAGATTCACTCTGTGTCTGATACCAGGAGTGTGTGTTGGGACAGTGTGGAGGGAGTTTCACTCTGTGTCTGACCCCGGGAGTGTGTGATGGGACGATGTGGAGGGAGCCTCACTCTGTGTCTGATGCCGGGAGTGTGTGATGGGACCGTATGACAGCAGCGCCACCTGCTGTCTCCATCCGGGAGTGCTTACTGCGAGATTTGGAGGAAGATTCTTTAGGTGCCTGACCCGGAAATCTGTGATGTTACGGATTCTAGGAATCTACACTTTTTTTTTTTTAACCATGGGATTGTACAATGGGACAGTATGGAGTAAGCGTGCCGCTGTAATTGACCACGGGAGTGTGTGATGGGACGGTGTGGAGGCAGCTTCAATCTGTTACTGACACCGGGACTGTGTGAAAAGACGTTGCGGAAGGAACTTCACTGTGTGTCTGATTCCGGGATCTGTGATGTGACGGAGTAGAGGGAGGTTGCCTTTCTCCGAACCCTGCTGGTGAAATGAGCGTTCTGACAAATGATTCACTATTTCCTGATTTGCAGGGCAAACGTGTCCACAGTTCTGGCAGAGAAATGAAGACCGGTGTTATTTCATATCCTCGTTGGAGAAATCTTATGATGAAGCGAGGGAATATTGCTCAGACCTTGATGCAAGGCTCCTCGAAATAAATTCAAAGGAGGAAAAGGTATGTGTCACATCGTGAGAAGAGATATCAATAACAATCACATACTCCCGGGGTCTAACATACAGTAAATTAGTCCATAGCGTACCATCACACACTCTCGTGGAAGACACAGTGAATCTCCCTTCACACTGTCCCATCACACACACTCGATGTCAGCCAGCGAGTGAAGCTCTCTCCACATCGTCCAATCACACCCTCCCGGGGTCCGACACAGAGTGAAGCTCCCTCCACACCGTCCCATCACACACTCCAGAGGTCAGACACAGAGTGAAGCTCCCGCTACTATTTCCCATCACACACTCCAGGAGTCAGACACACAGTGAATTTTCCTCCACGCCGTCCCATCACACACTCCCGGGATGAGACACTCGGCGAATTTCCCTCCACATCGTCCCATCACACACTCCCGAGGTCAGACGTAGAGTGCAACGCCTTCAACACCGTCGCTTCACACACTCCCGGGAACAGACACAGAGTGAGGCTCCGCCCACAATTTCCCATCACACAGTCCTGGGGTCCGACAGAGAGTGAAGCTCCTTCCACACCGTCCCATCACACACTCCCGGGGTCAGACACAGAGTGAATCTCCCTCCACACCGTCCCATCACACACTCCCGGGGTCAGACACAGAGTGAACCTCCCTCCACAACCGTCCCATCACACATTCCCGGTGTCAGAGACTGGGCAATTCCCTCTCTGTCCCAACGATTCACATACTCCCCTGTTCAGGCATGAAGAGAGGCCAAATGTAACCATCAGGTTCGACCATCACGCGTTTGTCCGGGCGGGTCAGGGCGAGACTGTAAAATATCATTTATGTGAATGCTGCGTGATGAGTTCCCCGGTTACATATCACTCGCACGAAATAACGAGAAGTACACCATATGCAACTTAACGATTGAACTTTAAGTGTCTTCATTTGACTGTAGATTTAGTTTAGAAAACAAAGAGAGAAAAAGGCCCATTTTAACTAATCTGTCTAAAGCGCTCGTTGTATCTCCCCTGCTTTCCCGTCCGTTCGTTCTCTATCAAATTCCACCGGAGCGTCGTCGACTGCTGACCCCATTCAAAGTCCGCTCAGTCCTGCAGACTACGATTTCCCCGTTCTGGCATCTTGTCTTTGCATCTTTTCTCGAACAAAAGCCCGCGAATCCCACGCTCTCGGACGCACAATAAAGAAAACCCCTCCCATCATGGGACGCCACACATTCCAAAGTCCCCGTTATCTCTGGACATAACCCAAACACTCTGCTACTGCAGAGAAACCATCACATCAGCTGTGAAACTTTTCCCAGGGCGTTACATGCACATTAATCGAAGGGATTTAATTTCACAGGATTTTGTTTCCAGTTCTATCGGCTATGGACACAGAATTTACTGGATTGGAAAATGCAGAGACGGGTGAGGTTTGGACTGTTACAGGTCGGTGGTGTGGGAGTGACACGAGGCTGTGGGGAGAGAGTCGGACAATGGGTTTAGTTTTCAGTCAGACACGAGACGGGGGAGTGAGTGGGTCAGTGGGATTAGTTTGAATACTGACACAGTTCTGTGGGGAGACAGTGGGTCAGTGGGATTAGTCTGTTGACTGATGCCGGGTTGTCGGGAAAGGGTGGTCCAGTGAGATTAATTTGGGAACGGTCTCGGGACTGTAGGAGCGAGCGGCGTAGCAGGATTCGTCCGGCCAAGAAGCGTCGGCTGTGGGATTCGTACGGCGATGTAGAGCGGGGTATCATGAGATTTACTTAGAAGCTGACAAGTGGCTGTGGAAGGAGCGCAGATTAGCGGGATTAGTTTGGCAACGGTCTCCAGTTGTCTGCTGGATCTGTTTTGTCTCTGTTGAAATGTCTAACCCTGTTTGATAGGAATGTGGCCTCTAATCTTCTGTACAAAATGTACTATGGATCGCGCACCTGCAGTAAGTGCAATTCGAATTCAAGGAGACACAATTGCGAAAGTAAATACGGATTCATCTGCGAGAAGTCTGCATATTTATACCCGGATATTCCTGAAGAGATCCAGGGTCTTTGTCAACACCCCGTGGGGCCGGATTTAATCAAATGACTACAGCCCACTTCTCCTCATTCAACCTACCCCACTCTCACTCCTCCATCTTTTCATCCCCTCCCACCCTCTCTGCACTAACACCTACCCCAATCTCTTCCTCTACTCGCATCCCCATCGTCCCCCACGACTCTCCCTCTTCCCATCTGGACTGCTCTTCTCCCCTCCCGGCTCCGCTCTCCCCCCCCCCCCCATATTTACTCCACATTTCCACCCCTCTTCTTGCTCTGCCCTTTTTATCCCCAACTCATCCCGCTTCTCCTCCCTCCTCTCCCCATCGAACCCATTCTCTGCCTCTCCTCTCTCGGTTCCCTCCACCCACTCTCGCCTCAATTCTGTGCGCACTGGCCCTCAGCTCACCAACCCGGAGGAAAAAGACTGTGCACATTCACCCTGTCTGTGCCTCTCCTGGCTTCATACCTGCGCTCCAAGGAACAAAGCCCCACCCTTCTTGCCTTCTCTCCATAACTCAGACCCTCGAGTCCCAGCAACATCCGCGTAAATCTCCCTCTGCGCTCTTTCCAGCTCAATGGCATCTTTCACACAGCAGGGCCACCAAAACTGAGTACCGTACTCCAAAGTGCGGCCGCACCGACACCTCGTACAACTGCAACGTGACCTCCCGACGCCCGTACTCAGTGTCCTGACTGATGAAGGCCAGCGAGTTAATCTGCGATCCATCCGTAAGGCACGTTTTCTACCGGATCACCAACCGATTTGTTACCTTTGATTGATTTTCAGCATCAGTTTGGCGCAAAGATGTAAAATTAAGGTACTTTACAGAAAATAGTAAATACTACAGAAATGCGTTCAAAGATGTGACAGCCCAGGATTTGGAGTTGGTGATTGGAACTGAGAGCATGTGTGTGCTGAGTAACCCACATCCTGTCCACGCACACAAAATATCGAGATAAAATTCGAGACTACAGCAACGGCGCAGTGCTGGGGATGTGTGAGAGCTGAGAGTCGGAAGGGAGAGGGTTTCGCTCTAATTTTGACTAGGGTAGTGTGTGATACGATTGTGCACCGGGGTGAGGAAAACACAGATAATATCTGAACCAGGATTGCGTAATTGGACGGACAAGAGGGAATTCACTCTCTGTCCGTCCTCGAGAGTGTTTCATGCGACGGTGTGGAGGGAGCTTCACTCTGTATCTAACCCCGGGAGTGTGTGATGGGGCAGTGGTAAGGGAGCTTCACTCAGTGTCGCACCCTGTGACTATGTTATGGGACGGTGTGCAGAGATCTTCACACTGTATCTGACACATTGGGGTGTGTGATGGGACGGTGTGGAATGAGCTTCACTCTGTATCTGACCCTGGGAGTGTGTGCTGGGACGGTGTGGAGGGAGTTTCATTCTGTGTCTGTCTGCGGATTTTGTAATGGGAGGGTCTGTTGTGAGTTTCAGTCTCTATCTGACCCGGATAGCCATGATGCGACTGTGTGGAAGGGGTTTCAGTATGTGTCTGACTCCGGAAATGCTTTCTTCACTCCTTCCACGAAACTTGCTGTGTGGGATGGGAGCGCGGAGGGAGATTCACTCCTTTTTTGACCCCGACATTATGTGATGTATCGTTGTTGAGGCAGCGCCCCTCGGTGTCTCATGCCAGGAGTGTGCGATGGGATGGTTTGGGTGTAGTCTCACTGTGTGGCTGACTGACGGAGCCAAAGATTCATATATTAATGGCGTTAGGACAGCCTCCAATCGGAGATCTGGAGCGAGAAAGAAGTGTGCATTAGAAAGCAGCGTCACGTGTTTGTTTGAACAACAGCCAATCAGCGAGGCAGGTTCAATAGCAAGGGAAAATTAAGATAACACAGGGGTTACTGTTGGTGGATTTGTTTTCAGTTTATTCATTGTTTCCTTCTTTACAATTGCACAGTTAGAACAGAAGCCATGTCTGGCAGTATAGTTGAATGCTCCCCTTGGAGGACGTGGGACGACAGGGAAACCTCCAGAGTCTCTGACAACTTCGCATATAAGAAGGTCATCCGGCTGCAGCTTCTAACACCGGGCGTTAGGGAGTTGAAGTTGGAACTGGATCATTCGGGAAGCTGAGGGGTGATAGGGTGGACATATTGGGAGGAAGTTAGACCCAACGTGCACTTTATAGTAAACTGGATGACAGTCAGGGGGATTAAAGAGGTTAAACAACCAGACCCAGTGCAGAGCGCCCCCTGTGGCCAACCCCTTCAATAACAGGTACACCACTTTGCGTACGTCTAGCTGGGGGAGGGGAGGTTTCAAATGACCAAGTGGTGGAAAGTCTCTCAGGTCAGATCTCTGGCACTGATTTCGGCTCAGTTGTTCAGAAGGGGAGTGGAGGGCCAGCTGAGGTGAGCTGTGGTGATAGAGGATTATTTATTCGGGGAACAGAAAAGAGTTTCTGTGAGTGAGAGATTCCAGGATGTATTTTGCCTCCCGGGTGTCAGGGACGCTACCACTCGGATCGGGGCCTCAGCAATCTTAAGTGGGAGGGTGAGCAGGCAAAGTGCGGGACGTGCAGGTGTGACCAGAAATAGGAAGACAACACCGATTAACACGTGGTTAAGTGTTGCAGGTAGGAATGAGGGCTTCTGATAGTTGGATCACACGCTTCTCTTCCAAGGACGGTGCGAGCAGTGAATAAGGCCTATTTCAATACATACCTCTGCCTGCAGGCCGCGCCACACCGACCCACATTGCGCCGCACTTTCATTTACTCCGTCACCGAGCAAATCTCACACTTTCCACCTGAACTGGACTGGAACTAACATCCCAGTGGGAGGTTTTGGCACTCAAAAGGAGGAGGGGTTGGGTTTGAACTAGAGATGTAGGGGGATGAAAAACAGAATGCCAAACAGATAGTGGAGCGGTTGCTGGGACAGATGTTGGGAAGACCAGAGACAAAGTCAGGAGGCAAAAGTTTGAGCCTGCTGGGACTTGTGTTCTGAGATGCCTACATTTCAACGCAGGAAGTATTGTACGAAAGACAGATGAGCTCAGAGCAGGGATCAAGGCTGGAATTATGATATTGTAGATATCAGTGAGACGTCGGCGCAGGGCGAGCATGACCGTCAGCTCAACATTCCCGGTTTTGGGTTTATTCGTCGTGATGCAGCGGGAAGAATTCAAAGTTGAGAAGCGACTTTACTACTCACTTTCGATTCATTGACAAACTCAGGGAGAGGGGTTCAGGTGGCTGTTTGCCAGGGACATTAATGTGCAGGGAATACAAGGAGATGGTTGCTGTGCAGTCAGAAGTGATTTAGCTCAATTGGTATATCACAATATTGTTGGCCGAAGGGTCTGTTCTGTTCGGTGATTTATGTTCAGTACTCTGCAGGCGGGGTAAAAACAGAGAGTGAACACATCAGGTGGGAAGAGCAGGGTTTGGGGTAGATCAAGGAATTTAACAACGTATTGCGAAACACAGAGAACGACACTTCACAGACAGCAGAGGCAGTGAGCGATCCACACAGCCCTCACAGTGACACCGACACAACCCTCACGGTGACATCGTCACAACCTTCACCATGACACCTAGACAACCCTCGAACGGATACTGAGCGACCCCGTTCCGTGAAAAGGACACGCATCACACCGTGACACCGGTACATCGCTCGCCGTAGCAAGTCTGCCCCCTCATCGTGACGTCCAGACAACGACAGTCCCTGTACCGTATCACTGATACATGCCTCAACGATAGCGACATACCGACACGCCTTGCACCTTAATACGGACACACTCCTCCCCGTCTCCATAACCCACTCCCGCTCCATGCATCTGCCCATTCACCCAGCATGTCCAAGTCACCCTGCATTCTCATAACATCCTCCTCACATTTCACACTGCCACCCAGCTTTGTGTCATCGGCAAATTTGCTAATGTTACTTTTAATTCCCTCATCTAAGAGGGTGAGCCCGTGAAATACATTTCGGGATCGCCATAAGCCTTTGGGGCGATGGCGGGGCTGTGGAATTTGTTTGGGGACTGAAACAATCTCAGGAGAGAAAGTGGGCCTGTTTGATTCGTATGGGGACTGACATAGTACTGTGGAGGGAATGTGGGTCAGTGGGATTCGTTTGGCGACACACCAGAGACTGTCGGGGTAGCGTGGTGTAGTTGGGATAGTTTGACGACTGACACAGGGGTCTGGGGAGACAGTGGGTCAATAGGAATTGCTTGAGGTCTGACTCAGGGCTGTGAGAAAAGAGTGGTTTCGTGGGATTAGTTTGCGGGCCGACACAGGACTGTGAGGAGAGGGCTGTTTAATAGCATTAGTTTGGCGACGGTGTCGGATTGGCTGTTCTGTCTCTGTAGAACATGTTTAACGCTCTTTGACAGCAATGTGGCCTCTGCTTTCCTGCACAAGATGAACTCTGGAATGTGCGCCCGTAGTCAGAGGGACTCGGCCGTATGGGGCTTCCCTTGCAATCGGGCTCAACGTTTCGTCTGCGAGAAGTTTGTACCTTTGTGCTGGGGTAATACAGCAAAGATCCAGGGTTTCTGTCAACAGACACTGGGAAAAACTTTAATCAAAAGGACTTGAATCAAGGGTCTTTTTTTCCGACTTCTCTCTCCTCCACACACTCTTCGATCTTCCCAAATCCCGACCTTACCTTCTCTGCCTTTTCCTCCTGCTGCATTGTCGTAACCACATACTGACAAGACATTCTCCCCATCTGTCGCCTTTGTTTTTCTCATCATACCCGCTATGTCCCGTTCTTCACCACACCTTCGACCTCTCTGTCCGAGCTCTCTCCTCCACTATGTCCTAGCACTTTCTACACCCGCTGTCTTACTCCGCACCAGCTGCCCAACTCATTCCCCTCCATTCCCCTTTCTCTCCGTTTCACTATCATACTCTCGCTTTCCCCTCTCAGGTCTCTCTAACCACTCCACCACCCTGATCTCTCTCTCCTTTCTCACCTCTCTGCTCAATATCATACCCACTGGCTCTCGATTATCTCACCCGGCTAAATATTCTCTGCGCATTCACTCTATCTATGTCTCTCTTGTCTTCCTACAACTCGAAATGTTCACCCACAAGACTGCAAGGAATGAAGTCCCAACATTCCGGGTCTTTTTCCAAATGAGTTCTCCAAGTACAGCCTCACCGACGTGTTGTGCAACCGGAACGTGCCCTCCCGGCTCCAGCACCCAGTGCCCAGAGTGGTGAAGGCCGGCGTGTTAAATGTCCTGTCCACCCGTCTCGCATGTTTTATATCTGATTTATTACCTGTCATTTATGCGGTCTGATTTGTTTTTTTTTTTTCCTTTTTGCTGCAACCATATGCTCTAAACTGTAAAATTAATGCAAATGACATAAAATAGAATAAATAATGAAAAAAATGTCGAGTTAATGGTCATGTGTTCAAAGGTGTGATGGCGCGGGGGTGGGAAGCTGTTCCTAAATGGCTGTGTGTGGGTGTTCAGGCTCCCGTAACTCCTCCATGATAATAGTAACGAGCAGGGAGCTTCTCCCGGTTGTTGAGAGTCCTCAGTGATGGGTGCCGCACTTTCAAGGCATCGCCTCTTGTAAACGTCCTGGATGGTGAGGAGGGGTATGACCGTCATGGCGTCGCCTGAGTCTAGAACCTTCTGTAGCCTCTTGCGATTCTGTGCCTAGTACACTCCACACCAGGCGGCGATGCGACAAGACAGAATACTCTCCACCGGACATTCGTAAAATGTTCCTTGTCTTCACTGAGAGATCACATCTCATCAAACCCCTAAAGTTATAATCCCTTCTGTAACGAGACAGCTGAGGGTGGTGTGGAAAACAAATGCAAATGCAGAGGAAGGTGTGGAATTAACTCAGGCTCAGACTGGAAATAAACAAGAGGACACCAACCTAATCGAAAGACAACATCACAAGCAGTAGTCCGAGAAATGGTACGGTCGAAGAATGAGTGCTCAGCAAAATGCCTTTAGGTAGAAGACCTACAACAATACAGACGCATCGACCCACAAAGTTGTGCCGAACATGTCCTTACCTTGGAAATTACCCATAGCCTCCTATTTTCCTGAACTCCAAGTACCTGTCCAGGAATCTCTAAAGGGAATGTGGCCGGGAATAATTGCAAGTCTGAGTCTTAAAGGGAAAGTGACATAACCGTACTCCAGGGAGTGGAGTTGCGGGAAATCCGGATTCCTGTCCTCTTCAGTCGGGCACATGACACCTTCTTCGTGTTTGCATGAAAGTGTTGAGCTCTCTGTATATCCTCTGAGTTGTTCACAAGTATGAACCCTGGAACTTCAAATAATACCAAACGACAGAGCAGAAGAATTAGACCTCGGAGTCTGCTTGCGATTTCACCATGCCTGATCCATTATTTTGTCAGCTCCAGTCTCCCGCCTTCTCCCGGTTTTCCTTCAGGCTATGAATAATGAAAAAGTTTTCAAACTCTGCCTTAAGATGCCGCACGGCCTGGTATACCCGGCTGCCTGCGGCATTGGATTCCAGAGATTCACCGCTCTGTGGCGAAGACAATCCACCTAAGCGCCTTCCTATACCTTTATTTTAAGGCTGTGTTTCCTGGTGCGAGACCTCCCGACAACAGAGTAAAGTCCATCCACATCTACTCTGTCATGGCCTTTCACTATCCGACAGCTTTTCTTAAGATCACGCCTCATTCTTGTGAATTCCAGGCACTTCAGGCCCCAGAGCCATCAAACTGCCTTCACATGACAAGCTAATCAATGCTGGAATCAATTCCGTGAACCTCCTTTGAAACCATTCCAATAGGAGCACAAACTCTGTTCGATAAGCTGGAATCAAAGCCTCCTCACAATGCTGCAAATGTGGCCTCACAGCTTCCTACTAAGTCTTAAAATTATATCCTTGCTTTCACATTCTATTCCTCTCCAAATGGATGGGTGGAAGGGAACTACATATCATGTATAAACCGCAAGTATGTGACGGGGTGCGGAAGAAGAGGTTTTACTTTGTGTCTGTACCAGGGAGAATGTGATGATAAAGAGTGGAGGGATTCACCCAGGGGCTGACCACGGGAGATGTGTTGTATCTTTGCTAGTTGAGCGGAACTCAGTGTCCGACTGTTGGTGTGTGTGATGGGACGGTGCGGAGGGAACTTCACTCTGTGTCTGACCCCGGGAGTGTGTGATGGGACGGTGTGGAGGGAGATTCACTGTGTCTGACTCCTGGAGTGTGTGATGGGACGGTGTGGAGGCAGCTTCACTCTGTGTCTAAACGTGGGAGTCTGTGATTGGGCGGTGTGGAGGGAGATTCACTGTGTATGTGTGACCCCGGGAGTTTGTGATGGCATGGTGTGGAGGGAACCTCGCTCTCTGTCTGACTGACGGAGTCACAGAATCATATAATTTTGCCGTTGGGACATCCTCCAATAAGAGATGGAATTGAGGATCATTCGGGAAGCTGAAGGCGTGATAGGAAGGACATATTGGGTGGACGTTAGACCGAATGTGCAGTTCACAGGAGACTGGGGGACAGTCAGATGGATGAAAGGGGTTTAACAGCCAGGCCCAGTGTAGAGTGCTCCCTGTGGCCAACGGGCTGAATTACAGGTACACAGTCAGTGCACTTCTGGGTTTCGGAGAGGGGCGCAAATGACCCCGTACAGATATGTCTCACAGGTCAGGACTCTGGCACTGAGTTCGGTTCTGTGGTTCAGTAGGGAAGGGAGTAGAGCGGAAAGAGCTGGGGTGCTGGCGGGGTCTTTGTTCGGGGAACAGATCTGTGGGCGAGAGAGAGATCCCTGGATGGCATTTTGCCTCCTACGTGCCCGGGTTGCAACCTCTCGGGTCGTGTCCGCAGCAATCTCAAGTGGGAGGCTGAGCAGGCAAATCTCTGTACGGGCTGGTGTGATCAGAAATAGTAAGATTATACAGATTAACAGGTGGCCAAGGTGTCGGGGCAGGAATGAAGGCTTCAGATAGCTGGATTATTGGGTTCTCTTCCAAGGAAGGAGAGACCTGTTTATAATATACCGTTTAAATCCAATCCAAGTTTAACTACCATTCAACCATGCATGAATATCCATGAATACAGCCAAACGGGCCAGTGTTACTCCAGCAAAAAAATAATAAATCAAATACCAACAGTCACACGTGGCTCAATGCACACATAATACTTCCGCGATGGAAAAAAAATAGCAAGCATACGGTGGATATCAGTAGTTTATACGATCACGGTATATATACTGCTTTACATACATTAACGTACATACACATACATGTAAATCTGCAGACGACCACAGCAGAGCTTGTCTTCTGCCGGGCGAGCACCAGGGGGCAGCACATACACTTGCTTGGATGCCGCGCCACGCCACACCACTTTGCACAACTCCTTCAGTTTATAGAATGTATAGAATAGTACAGCACAGTACAGGTCCTTCGGCCCACAGTGTTGTGCCGACCCTTAAACCCTGTCTCCCATATAACCCTCACCTTAAATTCCTCCATATACCTGTCTAGTAGTCTCTTAAACTTCACTAGTGTATCTGCCTCCACCACTGACTCAGGCAGTGCATTCCACGCACTAACCACTCTCTGAGTAAAAAACCTTCCTCAAATATCCCCCTTGAACTTCCCACCTTAAAGCCATATCCTCTTGTATTGAGCAGTGGTGCCCTGGGGAAGAGGCGCTGGCTATCCTCTCTATCTAATCCTCTTATTAACTTGTACACCTCTATCATGCCTCCTCTCACCCTCCTTCTCTCCAAAGAGTAAAGACCTAGCCCCCTTAATCTCTGATCATAATGCATACTTTCTAAACCAGGCGGCATTCTGGTAAATCTCCTCTGTACCCTATCCAATGCTTCCACATCCTTCCTATAGTGAGGCGACCAGAACTGGACACATTACTCCAAGTGTGTCCTAACCAGAGTTTTATGGAGCTGCATCATTACATCGCGACTCTTAAACTCTATCCCTCGACTTACGAAAGCTAACACCACATAAGCTTTCTTAACTACCGTATCCAACTCTGAGGCAACTTTCAGGGATCTGTGGACATGTACCCGCAGATCCCTCTGCTCCTCCACACTACCAAGTATCCTGCCATTTACTTTGTACTCTGCCTTGGAGTTTGTCCTTCCAAAGTGTCCCACCTCACACTTCTCCGGGTTGAATTCCATCTGCCACATCTCAGCCCACTTCTGCATCCTATCAATGTCTCTCTACAATATTTGACAATCCTCTACACTATCTACAACACCACCAACCTTTGTGTCGTCTGCAAACTTGCCAGCCCACCCTTCTACCCCCACATCCAGGTCGTTAATAAAAATCACGAAAAATAGAGGTCCCAGTTTCAAGTAGTCTCTTAAATTTCACAAGTGTATCTTCCTCCACCACTGACTCAGGCAGTGCATTCCACGCACCAACCGCTCTCTGAGTAAATAACCTTCCTCTAATATCTCCCTTTATCTTCCCACCCCTTACTTTAAAGCCAAGGAGTAAAATAAGTATGAACTCGTTCATGGGGCTACATTGTCGACCACCTAACAGTCCTGGGTGTTCAGAGGAACGAATTTGCATGAGGTCGCAGACTGTCCAAAGAAACAAAAGGTTGTGATCTTGGGTGATTTTAACAGGTATTAACTGCGAGACCCATACTGTGAAATGACCCGTGTGATAGTTTGTCAAGTGTTTCAAGGCAAGTTGCCTTAATCAGTACGTGTAAAGTCTCCTACGGAATAGGACAAGGGTTGTGACATAATTTTGTTCAGGGGACAATTTGAATAGCAGCAACAGGATCGGTCCGAATCAGCATGGATTTACGAATCTTCTGGAAGTTTTTTTTGAGGATGTAACTGTGGAAATTGTCTAGGGACAGCCAGTGAATGTAGTGTACCTGAACTTTCAGAAAGCCTTGGATAAGGTCCCACATAGGAAATTGGTGCGCAAGATTAGCGCACATGGTTTTGGGGAGGGGGTACTGACGTGGATAGAAAATTGGTTGGCAGACAGCAAACAAAGATTACGGATAAACGGGTGCCTTTCAGAATGGCAGGCAGTGACTCGTGGGGTGCCGCAAGACCCGGTGCTGGGACCGGAGCTATTTACAAAATATATTAATGAATCAGGTGAATGGATTTAAAGTAACACTAGAAAATTTGCAGATGACACAAAGCTGAATGGTTGTATAAAATAGGAGGAGGATGTTTTTAAAATGCAGGTTGGGTGAGTGGGCAGATGCATGGCAGATGCAGTTTAATGTGGATAAATGTGAGGTTACCCACTTTGGTGGCAAGAACAGGAAGGCAGGATAACATCTGATTAGAGTCAAGTTAGGAAAAGGGGAAGTACAACGAGACCTAGCTGTCCTTGTTCATCGGTCATTGAAAGTAAACATGCAGGTACAACAGACAGTGAAGAAATTTAATGGCATGTTGGCCTTCATAACAAGGGGAGTTGAGTACAGGAGCAAATAAGTCCTTCTGCTGTTGTACAGGGCCCTGGTGAGACCACACCTGGAGTTTTGGGTGCACCCTAACCCTAACCCAATGCAAGCATCGCACGTGGCACAAAGCACAAATAATATAGCAAAAAAGAAACAGGAAAATGCCTACGTACTTTGAATGCCTCCGAAATCTACAACCGACACAAAAGAGCTTGTCTTCTGCCGAGCGAACACTGGGGGGCAGCAGAGACTCGGGTCAGGAGGCCGCGACACACCACGCCCACGTTTTGCAGCTCTATCATTTCCTGGGTCAGCGAGCACTCTCTTAGTTTATACCTGAACTGCAGTGAAAAATCCCAGTGGGAAGATTTGTCATTAAAAATGGTGTCGGTGTGGAGTTGTAGGTGATGAAAACCAGAATGGCATAACAGATAGTGGACTCAGATGGGACAGATGTTGGTCAGAGCTCAACAAAGTCAGGAAGCAAAAAGTTGAGCCTACTGGGACTCGAGTTCTGAGCGGCGTACATTTCAAAGCAGGAAGTATAACACGAAAGGCAGATGAGCTCAGGGCAGGGCTCAACGTCTGGAAGCACGATCTTCCAGCCATTAGTAAGATTTGGGTGAAGGAGGGGCAGGTCTGTTATCTCGGTCTCCAAAGTGTTTTCCATTTCTGCTGGTTCTTTAACCCGTCACGGCGTACGTGAAAAAATAGAGGCCTACGTCCGAGAGATGAACAAATTGGTTGGGGGGGGGGGGGTACTTGTTTAAATTAATTGGGGAAAATCCCGTTTGATTTCGTCGTGTGGAAAAAGAGCAGAACTGGATGTTAGGAAATTTCTGGCATCGCCAAACCCGGTGGTTTTGAAGAGAACTAAAAAGGATGAGCTGCGGAAAATTGTTGAGGAATTGAAACTTAAGACAGTAAAGAAGGATTGACAAAGGTAGAAATTCAAAGAAAAATAGATTAATATTATACTTTGACTGAGCAAATTGCGGAGGATGTGTTGAAGATGTTTGCTGAAGGTAAAGTACTTACCGAGCTGAGCTTCAGTTTCAGCTGGAAAAATTAAATTGGAGCAAGAGTTGCTCCTGAAACAGCTCGAGACAGAAGAGGCAGAAAGACAGAGACAGTTCGAGAGGGAGATGTGGCAGCTGAGAGGTTCAGTGTCGGACCCTGCTGACTTTTACAGCTCGAGAGATCTTGTGTTGTTTGATGAATTTAAAAGTTGAGTTCCTGATGATGTAAGGGCACACCTCGGTGAAGAGGATGCCGCCACCCTGCGGGGGTCTGCTAAGACAGCAGAGGAGTTTGTTTTCACCCACGGGGTTGAGTTTACTCCAGGTGAGAGTTACCCAGAGAGTAGCTGGGAGGCTCGGGGTGGCCTTGAATTTGAAACTGCGGCAAGTGATGAAAGACCGGCAGAGGCCACTGTCCCGATTGCCTGTATTCAGGCTGCTGAAGTACCTGTGGATTCATGGGGTACTGAACCTTGTGTTGAAGCTCAGTTAACATCTGAGGTGTCTGACTTGGTTGGAAAGGAATACAGTTCATTTGTGTCAGATGATCCTGGTTCAGTGAAGGAGGGGTTAACCTTGGTACCAGTGGAAATTGAGAATCCTCAGTCCCTTGTATTAGACAGTGTTCTAAAATCCAGCAATGAGATAAAAATTAGAGAGTTTATTGTTAGCTAAACAATTGGTAAAAGTGTTGTTCCTGGATTTTGAATAAAGTACTTGTGAATGGTAGATTGGTTTTGCGAACTTTGACTCTGCTTGCAGGACCAAGGCCTGCTGAGGAAGTATGTGCCACTCTGTTGAATTTTGTTTTGACCTTTGGAGGTAAACACCTTCAAGGTTATGATGTTGTTCAAGCTTGGGGCATGGAACGACAAAACTTGAAGTGTTGTTGTGACGAGGAGTGACAATCGGTTGATGTTGCTATGGAGAGAGATCCGAGGAAAGGTCGTAGGAATAAGATAGATGGATTTTTTGGCCTCTTCCATAACATAAACATGGTAGTTATAAGTCTGGTGATCGTGCTAAGTTTAGTAAAGAGTGGGGGGAAGTTGACAGCTCTCAAAGGTAAGGTTGATTTAGCAGTTTAACTAATGAGGAAGCTGCTGCTAATGATCCAGACAGAGGGACTGATGTTTACCCTGCCCGTGTGGTAACTCAAAGCATGTTTAGAAAGTCTGCTGAGGCCCATGATAGCAACACCAGGGGTGTAAAGTACGATGATGTGTCACAGACGTTTCTACCTTCCATATTCCAGCAGGACTTAAAGGGTAGTAAAATTGATGAGAGTAAGGCTGACGAGAAAGGCTTGTCCTTATCGAGGAAGGAATTTATGGAGGAACAGAATAAAGATTCTGAAATAGTAGCTTTAAAGGAGACAGCTCTCACAGAACAGGAGGTTCAGAGAGAGTCAGTGGGATATTACCTCAGAGATGGGGTTTAACGAGGGAGAGGAGACCAGCCACTGGGCCTGCAATTGAATATTAGGCTATTGTGCATCAGGTAGTATTTCCCAAGGACTACAGGGCTGAGATTTTACACCCAGCGCATTCTATGCCTATAGGTGGACATTTTGGAGTGAGATGGACAGTGAACAGGATTTTGAAGGGATTCTACTGGCCTCATTTCAGAAAGCATGTTGGGAATTTTTGCAGGACTTGTCATAACTGCCAGGTTGAGGGGAAGCTTACTCTGGTTATTCAAGTAACACCACTACACAGATACCTGCTTTTCCTAAACCTTTTTCTTGGATCATAGCGGATTGTGTTGGCCCATTGCTAAAGACAGCATCTGATCATCAGCATGTGCTAACTGTTATGTGTGCTGTGTCTGGGTTCCCTGAGGCCGTGCCTCTCGGAAACATCAAGGCCTAGACTGTGATAAAGCATTCCGTAAGAGTTACACACTGGCAAGTCTGCCCAAAGAAATTAAATTTGAGCAGCGTAGTAACTTTACTTCGAGAACATTCCTGGGGATGTTTGGAAAACTGGGAGCTAAGCACACTGGGTCATCTGCATATCACACAGAGTCCGAGGAGCCTTGGAACGGTGCAACTCCACGCTTAAGGCCATGATTAAAACATATTGTGTGAAAAATGGGGGAAAAAACTGTGAGGATGGGGCTCCCGTACTGTTCAATATTAATTCAAGAATCCCTGAGGTTCAGTCCATTTGAATTCATTGTCGGCCATAGGCCCAAAAGGAAGGCAATTCTAACGCCCTCCTCGGTGACGGTGAATCTCGATGCCACCAGGTCCGGTTCATCCGGAGGGAGCTGGGCTCTGCTCTTCTGTTTGAATCTTGCGTAGAAAACGTTAAGTTCTTCAGGAAGAGAAGCGCCACAGTTATTGATATTCCCAGACTTTTCGTTGCGCCCAGTGATCTCATTTAGACCCTGCCATAGTCTACTGGCATCCATTTGCTTAACCTGGGCTTCCAACTTGGCTCGATATTGCGTAGTTACTATTAAATACAATCAGTTAATAGCAATATGGACTCCAAAGTGTTTTCCATTTCTGCTGGTTCTGTAACCCGTCAGGGGGTACGAGACAAAATTGGGGCCTGCGTCCGAGACATGAACATATTGTCTGGGGGGCTTGTTTGAAATGATTGGGGAAAATCCCTTTTGATTTGGTCGTCTTGAAAAACAGCAGAAATGGATGTTACGAAATTCCTGGCATCGCAAACCCTGTGGTTTTGAAGAGAACTAAAAAGGACGAGCTGTGGACAATTGTTGAGGAATTGGAACTTAACACGGTAAAGAAGGTCTGACTAAGGTAGAAATTCAAAGAAAAATAGTTAAATATTATATTTCGACGAAACAATTTACCGAGGATGTGTTGAAAATGTTTGCTGACGGTAAAGTACTTACTGAGGCTGAGCTTCAGTTTCAGCTGGAAAAATTAAAATGGAGCAGGAGTTGCTCCTGAAACAGCTCGAGAGAGAAGAGGCAGAAAGACAGAGACCGTTCGAGAGGGAGATGTGGCAGCTGAGAGGTTTAGTGTTAGACCCTGCTGATTTTTACAGCTCAGGAGAGAGCTTGTGTTCTTTGATGAATTTAAAAATTGAGTTCCTGATGATGTAAGGGCATATCTCGATGAAGGAGATGCCGACACCCTGTGGGGGTCTGCTAAGACAGCAGAGGAGTTTGTTTTAACCCACGGGGGTTGAGTTTGCTCCAGGTGAGAGTTGGGAGGCTCGGGGTGACCATGAATTCGAAACTGGGGGAAGGGATGAAAGTCCGGAAGAGGCAGCTGTCCCGATTGCCTGTATTCAGGTTGTTGAAGTAACTGTGGTTTCATGGGGTACTGAACCTTGTGTTGCAGCTCAGTTAGAATCTGAGGTGTCTGACTTGGTTGGAAAGGAATGCAGTTCATTTGTGTCAGATGACCTTGGTTCAGTGAATAAGGGTACCAGTGGAAATAGAGAATTCTCAGCTACTTGTATTAGACAGTGTTCTAAAATTTAGTAATAAGATAAAAATTGCTGAAGTCAACGTTACTGAAAATATTGGAAAAAAGTGTTGTCCCTGGCTTTTCAATAAAGTACTTGTGAAGGTTGAATTGGTTTTGCGACCTTTGACCCTGCTTGCAGGACAAAAGTCTGCTGAGGAAGCGTGTGCCACTCTGTTAAATTTTGTTTGGACATGTGGAGGTAAACACCTTCAAGGTTGTGATGTTGTTCAAGTTTGGGGCGTGGAAAGACAAAATTTGAAGTGCTGTTGTGACCAGGAGGGACTATCGGTAGATGTTGCTATTGAGACAGGTCTGAAGAAAAGTCGCAGGAATAAGGTAGAAGGATTGTTTGGCCTCTTCCATAGTATAAACATGGTAGTTATAAGTCTGGTGATCGTGCTAAGTTTAGTAAACAATAGGGGAGGTTGACAACTGTTCACGGTAAGGTTCATTTAACAGTTCAACTAATGATCAAGCTGCTGCTAATGATCCAGACAGAGGGACTGATGTTTACCCTGCCCGTGTGGTAACTCAAAGCATGTTTAGAAAGTCTGCTGAGGCCCATGATAGCAACACCAGGGGTGTAAAGTACGATGATGTGTCACAGACTTTTCTACCTTCCATATTCCAGCAGGACTTAGAGAGTAGTAAAGCTGGTGAGAGTAAGGTGTTTGAGAAAAGTTTGTCCTTATCGAGGAAGGAATTTATAGAGGAACAGAATAAAGATTCTGAAATGGTAGCTTTAAGGAGACAGTTCTCACCAAACAACTGGTTCAGAGAGAGTCAGTGGGATATTATCTCAAAGCTGGGGTGTTAATGAGGAAATGGAGACCAGACACCGGGCCTGCAAGTGAGGACTGGGCTACTGTGCATCAGGTAGTAGTTCCAATGGTTTACAGGGCTGAAATTTAAAAGCTGGCCCATCGTATGCCTTCAGGTGGACATTTTGCAGAATGTTCAAATTAAAATAGAACACTTGTTTGATAGGATGGCACCAGTGAGTACAATTGTGAAGAGAAATGGAGTCATGAAGGCTGGAAATGAGGTGGAAATTCATTTATTAAGCTCCTTTCTTGCTACCCGATATTCCTCAATAGAGCGATCTGATCCTTGCTTCCTGAACCTCATTATGCTACCTTCTTCCACCCGACTAGATTCTCCATCTCACTTGACACCCATCGTTTCTTCACCCTACCGTTCTTTATCTTCCTTACCGGGACAAATTTATCCCTAACATCTTGCACGATATCCCTAAACATCGACCATATGTCCACACTGCATTTCCCTGCAAAAGCATCATCCCAATTCACACCCGCAAGTGCTAGCCTTATAGCCTCATAATTTTCCCTTTCCCAATTAAAAATCTTTCTGTCCTCTCTGATTTCCCATGATAATGTTAAAGGCCAGGGCGCGGTGGTCACTGTTCCCCAGATGCTCACCCACTGAGATATTTGTGACCTGAGCCCGTTCGTTACATATTACAAGATCTAGTATGGCATTCCCCCAAGTCCGTTTGTCGACATACTCTAACGGGATCCGTCCTGGACACACTTATCAAACTCTACCCTGTCTATGCCATTGGAACTAACCAGGTGCCCATCAATATTAGGGAAGTTAAAGTCATTAAATTTAATAACGTTATTTTTGCACCTTTCTAAAATGTGCCTCCCAATCTGCTCTTTGGTATCTCTGCTGCTACCAGGGGGCCAATAGCACCCTTTCAATAGAGTAACTGTTCCCTTCCTGTTCCTGACTTCCACCCATACTGACTCAAAAGAGGATCCTGCTACATTACCCACTCTTTTTGTCCGTCTAATAGTACCCCTGGCCAGTAATGCTATCCCTCCTCCACATTCCCCCCACCCCTCTCTATCTCTTTGAAAGCACTGAAATCCAGGAATATTGAGAATCCATTCCTGCCCTGCTGCCAGCCAAGCCTCTGTAATGGCCACTAATTCATATTTCCATGTATGTGGCCAAGCTCACAGTTCATTACCTTTGCTCCTGATGCTTTTTGCATTGAAGTACACGCAGTTTAGCCCTTCTGCCTTACTAACTTTACACCCTTTATTCTGTTTCTCTATCGTTAAAGCCCCTGTATACGTTAGATCAGGATTTACTCCATGCACTATACTTGCAGTTCTCGGATGACCTTTATCCTCCTCCCTCTCACTATCTTCTCTAACACTTTGGTTCCCCTCCCGCTGTAAATCCAGTAGAACGTGCCCGGATCAGCACATGCAAAGCTTCCCACAAGGATGTTAGTCCCCCTCCAGTTCAGGTGCAAACCATCCCGTCGGAGAAGGTCCCACTTTCCCTGGAACAAGTCTCAATTGTACAGAAACTTGGGGCCCCTCCTCCTGCACCACCTCCTTAGCCATCGAAAATTTAAAAAAAAAAGGAGAAAAGTAATACTGGAGTGAAGTGAAGCGAAGAAAATTACAGTGTAAAGAGAGAAAGTTGACATGACTTTAAAAGCCCATTGAGTGTAAAAGCACTTTATCTGAATGTCCCTAGTTTTCCAAATAAAGTCAGTGAACTTGTGGCACAAGTCAGTACAAAGGCTGTGATTAAGTCGCCATTATAGAAAAGTGGTTGCAGGGTGGAGAGGATTGCAAATTAAATAACCAAGTATATCAGCCAATACAGAAGAATAGGCAGAAAGGTTAAGGATGTCGGGTCGCACGCTTCATTAATAATGAGATCAGGGTGATTGTGAGAGACGATATAAGAGCTAAGGGGCAGAATATTGAATCCATCTGGGTGGAGATAACGAATAGTAACGGGAAAAATCACTGGTGTGAGTCGTCACTTGGCCACGGAATAACATCATTACAGTGTCACAGGCAAGAAACAGGGGGACATCTGAGGCATGTAAGAATGGAACAGCAGATGTCTTGGGGGACTTTAACTCGCACAATCAATTTGTTCGAGGCAGTCCTGAGGAGGACTTCGTAGGCTGCAGCCGTGATGGCTTTTCTGGAAGAGCATGTTATTTAACTGACAAGGGCACGTTCATCCAGGTTCGGCACACAAATTGCCTGGAGTATGGAGAGGTGTTACTTTCCATTTGAGACTCAGACTGACAATTATTGCCTCCCACATTCCTTCGTGGAATATCTGTAGTTAAAAGACTCGTGTGAACACTCAGTGCTCAACCGCAGGAGACCCATTTCCTCCTGGGTTTCCTTACTGTCCTCTTGGTTATTTCTAGTCTGACTCTGACTCTGCAGGTACCTTTACCGGCGTCCATATCTCTGTTGTTACAGAAGGGATTACAACGTTAGGAGTTTGAGGAGATGTTGTCTGTCATTGAAAACTCGCGAATGTCTCAGGTTGTACGGCGGTGAGCATTCTGGGCAGTCACATGGCCGCCTGGTGTGGAGGCTGCAACGCAGAGGGTCGCCAGAGGCTGAAGACATTTCTAGATCAATCAGCTCCATCACGGGCACAACCCTCCCCTCCATCGGGAACATGTTCAAGAGGAACCGCATCCATTACTGAGGACCCTCACCACCCGGGAAATGCCCTGTCATCATTAGTACTATCGGGGAGGTAGTACACGAGCCTGACGGCCCGCACTCAACGATTTAAAACAAGTTACTTCCCTTCCACCATCAGATTACCAAACGCTTCCTGAATCCATGAGCACCATCGATATTCAGCTGTTTGCTGTCTTTTAAATTTTTGGAACTTACATTAAATTTACATCTTTCCGCAGTACTAATTGTGCAGATGATCAACTCTGAGGGGTTATCAGTCACAGACAACAGATCAGACCGTGATTGCGGTTACAAATATGCGCTGCAGACAGACAGGACATGTGGCACGCTGCTCGTCACTGAGTATAGGATTCGGGAGGTCACATTGCAGTTGTACAAGACATTGGTGAGGCCACACTTGGAGTACTGCATTTGGTTCTGGTCGCCCTGGTGTAGGATAGATGAACCGGAAAGAGTGCAGAGGGAAACTTACGAGGACGTTGCCAGGATTCGAGTGGCTGCATTGTGCAGACTGGGCTGGCGTGAGGAGATTATTCTTTGGAGAACACGGGTGACATTATAGAGGTGTATAAAATGCCGAGGGGAATAGATAGAGTGAACGCGCACAGTCCTTTACCCCAGGGTCGGGAATCTGTAAAACAGAGGGCAGAGGAGTGAGGTGAGAGTGGGTGGAGAGGAGGGGGAGAGATAACAGAGAAGGAGGGGTGGAGAACGGTGCAGGGAGGGGAGAAGAGTGGGAGAGATGACGAGAAAGAAGGAGATTGATGGGGAAAGAGGAATGTAGGAGAGTGTTGGGTGAATGGGATGCGAGTAGTAGAAGAGAATGGTTGGGGTTGAACAGATAGGGTGAAGAGAGAAATTGAGCAGGAGGTGGATAAGAGAGGGAAGAGAGACGGGGGAGAAAAACGGATTATAGTGGGATTCAAGTTGGCCCTACGGACTGTTGACAGAGATCCTGGATTTTTTCAGGAATATCTGTGCACGAATGTGCACATTTCTCGCAGATAAAACGGTGTTGATGATTGCGATAGCTCCTCCATCTGTTCGAGTCGCCGTACACGCAGACGAGCTTTCCAGTATTATCCTTGTACATAATACTAGAAGCCTTTGCCCTATCAAAGAAGGTAAACAATTTTAACAGAGTCAATGCAGCTCCGGGAGGTCACCCGACACCGAAACCAAACTAATCTCAGCGCATAGCAGTTTCCACACCGCCCCGCGTCGGTCCACAGACTAATCCCACTGACTTACTTTCCACAGAGCCCCGGGATGGTTCTCAAACTCACTCCCCTGACCCACTTTCTCCCCACAGACGCGTGTCAACACCCCGCCCCCCCCCAACAAACTGATGCCACAGCCCTACATTGACCTGCACATCCCTGCGTCAGAATATAATCTGCGCCAATGCCCTGCTCAATTCCCACAGTCCCCGGCCACAGGCCATTAACAATCCGAATCTCACCCGCCTTCGCATTTTCCAGTCCGGTATGTTCGGTATTGAAGCCCGAGAGCGTTGAAAACAACATTCTGCGAAATTAAAATAATTTAATTAATGTTAAGAAGGAGCCTCTCTCAACGTCTGACCCCGGGAGTGTGTGATGGGACGGTGTGGAGGGAGATTCACTCTCTGTCTGACCCCGAGGGCTTGTGATGGGACGGTGTGGAGGGAGATTCACTCTGTGTCTGACACAGGGACTGTGTGATAGGACGGTGTGCAGGGAGCTTCAATGTATGTCTGACCCCGGGAGCGTGTGATCGGACGGTGTGGAGGGAGATTCACTTTGCGTCTGACCCCGGGACTGTGTGATGGGACGGTGTGGAGGGAGATTCACTCTGTGTCTGCCCCGGGACTGTGTGATGGGACGGTGTGGAGGGAGATTCACTCTGTGTCTGACCCAGCGAGTGTGCGATGGGACGGTGTGGAGGGTGCTTCACTCTGTTTCTGACCCCGGGAGTGTGTGATGGGACGGTGTGGAGGGAGATTCACTCTGTATGTCTGACCCTGGGAGTGTGTGATGGGACGGTGTGGATGGAGATTCACTCTGTGTCTGACCCTGGGAGTGTGTGATGTGACGGAGTGGATGGAGATTCACTCTGTGTCTGACCCCGGGAGTGTGTGATGGGACGGTGTGGAGGGAGATTCACTCTGTATGTATGACCCTGGGAGAGTGTGATGAGACGGTGTGGAGGGAGATTCACTCTGTGTCTGACCCTGAGGGCTTGTGATGGGACGGTGTGGAGGGAGATGCACTCTGTGTTTGACCCCGGGAGTGCGTGATGGGACGTTGTGGAGGGAGAAAAACTAGGTTCTGTCCCCGGATTTGTGTGGTGGGATTGTTTGAACGGACCTTCACTCTGTGTCTGACTCCAGGAGCGTGTGGTGTGACGATGTGAACGCAGCTTCACTCTGCTTCTGACGCCCGGAGTCGGAGATTAGACAGCGTGGAGGGCGTTTCACGATTTGTCTGACCCTGGGACGGTCTGGTTGAAATGTATGAAGGGAGCTTCGCTCTGTGTCTGAACGATGGAGTGTGTAATGGGACGGTATGGAGGGAGTTTCACTCTGTGTATCACCCTTGGATTTCTGATTGTTGTAAATATCTCCTCTCTCAGTGTGACACATACCTGTTCTTGTGTCGAAGTTATTTCCAGTAGCCTTGCATCAAAGTTTGAACAATATTCCTTCGCTACACCGTAAGATGTTTCAAACTTGGATATAAAATAACAGCGGTCTTCATTTCTGATCCAGTCCTGGGAACACGTTTGCTCTGCAAATTAGGAACAAGTAAAAGAGAATCACCTACCACACCGACCCATCACACACTCCCGGGGTCAGACACAGAGTGAAACTCCCTCCCAACCGTCCCATCACACACTCCCGGGGTCAGACGCAGAGTGACTCTCCCTCCATACCGCCCCATCACACACTCTCCCTGACAGACATAGACTTAAACTGTCCAGCTCCATCCTCTACCCATCTCTCTCTCCCCTGTGATGAGGAGCAACAGAGGCAGGGTACATTGTCTCACCTCTTCTCCTGGTGAGGTATTGACAAATCTGAGTCTGGCTTTCGGTGATGGTCCTGTATTTCATGTCGACGCGATTGAATTGATGACGGAGATCGGTGTGCGCTCGATTCAGAACAGAGAGGTCCGAGTTGAGGACGGTTAAGTTATTTTCGAGTATGGAGATGCGGGAATACTCTGAGATTCTGGACTCAAGGGTTGAGTTCAACTCATGGACTTTTAGTTGATATTGGACCTGGGTCCTGTTCATCTCCTGATATTGTTCCCAAAGTTTCCGGTAGTTTCGGTCGCCAGTGATCAGAGACTGACGAAGCTGTAACACTGAGAATGTTGTTGTCAGGTGACGCCGCTGTCAGTGTCACGGTGTGAGATGTGTCGGTGTCACGGTGAAGGGAATATCAGTATCACGGTGTAGGCTGTATCGGTGTCACGGTGCGGGCAGCGTAGTTTTCACGTGTGGGCTGGACAGTTTGACGGTGCGTGACGTAACGGTGTCACTGTGAGGGAAGTGGGAGCGTTACTGTCACGTTGTCATGGTGAGGGGCGTGCAGGTAGCTCCTGGAGAGCTGTGTTGGTGTCAAGGTGTTTGCTGCTTCGGTATCACGGTGTTGGGAGCGCCGATGTCGCAGTGTGAGGGAGTGTGGGTGTCACGGAGAGGTGTGTATCGGAGTTACGGTGAGAGGTGTGTTGGTGACACAGTGAGAGCGTTTCGATGTCACGTTGATCGTCGTGTCAGTGTCACGAGGTTTTACGACAACTTTTCATTACAATCTCTTTACGGTCCGACTCCACCCGGAGCTCCTTCGACTCACCATAAATCGAGAGCCCGACCACTATCGCGACGAGGACGAACATAGTAAGGCAAAGTGGACAGATCTTACAGTGCCATCTATTTCCGATGTTCTCGCTCGGCTCCTGTTTATGCGCATCTGTGGAGAATCCATTCAACGTGTGCGTGAATTCAACCATGACCCGCAGGGTAGCTTATTTCCACCCACCATGCCTCATGTCTGACTGATTCCATTGATCTGGTAAGAGTGAAGACGAGCTTTACGAGGATGTTTAGTGGCTGCTTGCAAGAGCCGTACGGTAAGGGAGTGGCTCGCACGACGCCTTACAGTACCAGGGACCCAGGTTCAATTCCCGCAGCTGCCGCAAGGAGATTGCACTTCCTCCCCGTGACCGGCAGGTGCACCAGGTTGCTCCCATAGTCAGTAGACAGACCAGTTGTAAGATAATTGGTCACTGTAAAATGTACAGTGTCTAGGCCGGGATTGGGGAATTGCTGGGCATCGCGGTCTGAAAGCCTGGAAGGGCCTGTCCGCACAGTTTTTCAATAAATAAATAAATCTAAATATTTGTTTTGGGGAAAAAATGAAATTCAAGGTCGAATATGTTTTACATATACAACCGGGATTGTTTTAGTGGGTAGCGGATCAGCTGTAGATCGGTGGAGAATTTGCTGATGGGATTAAATCCGGGTAGGTTCTGGGAAATCAATTGCGAAGGAACTGGACACATTAACGGCGATATACTTAATTGTCGACGTAGAAAGGGATCGAGTGTTAAACGCGCAGGTCAATGGGATGTTGAAAAGTTGAGATTAGACAAGCCTTTGTCAATATCCCTCTCATGGGAGTTTCATTCGCAAGATTGCGATGACCGGAATTCGCGGTTATTTGGGAATTTGCGTCAAGAATTAGCTCGTGCTAATTTAGACATGTGCCGGTTGCCAGTTCGCAGTCCGTGACTGATGGTGTTATGTATCGATCCGCACTGGGATCTCTGCTGTCTGCGGCAAAGACTTGGATGAAAACCTGTGTGTTCAGGACATCCAGCATCCTAGATTCAGTAAAGTGTTTTGTTTTTGTCACATAAAGACCAACAGTACAGCATGAGATAATTCGGCGCACAATGCTGTCCCAAATGCATTCCCGCTACTCTTTGATATTATATCTCTGGAAATAAAAGGTAACTGTCTGTCTACTCTGTCTATAATCTTATAACCCATTATCAGATCTCCCCTCAGCTTCCTCTCCTTGTAACACACGTCATCGAAACCTGGCGCACACTTTTAAACACTCTCCAGAGACATTCCAAGCACTTGACATCTTTCCTATCGTTGGGTGAGCAGAACCTTTTCAATACGCCTGATGCAACCCGACCAGTGATTTTCATAAAGTTGCAACGTAACTCCCTGACTTTTGAACTCATTATCCGGACGAACAATGGCAATCATGATAGACGCCTTCTTCACCCTATCAGAAAGCCTGACCATGAGCAATAGCATTCGACCGCAAGATCCCTCTGCTAATCAACACTGTTTACAGCCTTGGCTTTAATAGTGTGCTATCTCTTAGCATTTGAAATTGTCACCAACTGGAGAGGTCCTCGTTACAACCAGAGATACAGAAAGTAGTAGAACAAGGTAAGTCAATAACACGATGCAAACTAAGGTGTCAAAGTTTCAGAGAAGGTGCACTGCAGGAAGGCAATAAGGTACAAGGGTGACACGTACCCAGACCAAGATGTGAAGAGAACCTGATATCGTAACAGGTGATCGTCTGATACCAGAGCGACAGAAGCTGTGCTTCAGAGGAGTTACAGCTATTTAAGACCCTGATCAGACTCCATTTGGAGTACTGTGTTCAGCTGTGCTCACCTCACTACAGGAAAGATGTGGATACTATAGAGAGAGTGCAGAGGAGATTTACAAAGATGCTGCCTGGATTGGAGGGCCTACCTTATGAAAATAGGATGACTGAACTTCGTCTTTTCTCCTTAGAGCGACAGAGGATGAGAGTGACGGGTAGAGGTGTACAAGATAATGAGAGGTATTGATGGAATGGATAGCCAAAGGCGTCCCGCCCCCAACCCCCACCCCCCGACCCCCAGGGCTGAAGTGTCTAACACGAGGAGGTAGAGTTCAGTATAGTCTAGATACCGAGGAGGATGTCAGGGGTAAGATTTACTCACAGAGTGGTGTGTGTGTGGAATGCACTGCCGGCGGCAGCGGTGGAAGCGGATACAATAGGGTATTTTAAGAGACCCTTACAGCTTAGAAATAATAGAGGGCTATGAGCCAGGAAAATTCGAGGTCGTTTCTCGAGGAGGTCTCATGGCCGGCACAACATTGCGCTCTATGGTCAATGAGATTTCCATGTTTCCATGAGGCAGTCACAGATGAGAGCTACAGGGAGGTAGTCGCATCTAGGCTGTCGGAAACAGGTCGTTGGGTGACAGTCAGAGGGGGGGGGAAGCGAAAGTGAGCAGACAGGTAGTGCAGAGCACTCCTGTAGCCATTCCCCTGAATAATAAGTTTACTGTCATGGATACTGTTGGGGGGGGGTGGGGGGACACCGTCCAGGTGTGAGCCACAGTGGCAGGGCTTCCGGCATTGAGTCTGACCCTGTGGTGCAGAAGGGTGGGACGGAGAAGAGTAGAGCTGTCGTCATTGGAGACTCTATAGTCAGGGATATTGCAACTGTGATAAAGAAGAAGAGGGAGTTGTATGAAATGTATAGGAAACAGGGGCTAAATCAGGTGATTGAGGAGTATCAGAAGTGCAAGAAAATACTTAAGAAAGAAATCAGGAGAGCTAAAAGAAGACATGAGGTTGCCTTGGCAGTCAAAGTGAAGGATAATCCAAAGAGCTTTTACAAGTATATTAAGAGCAAAAGGATTGTAAGGGATAAAATTGGTCTTCTTGAAGATCAGAGTGGTCGGCTTTGTGCGGAACCAAAGGAAATGGGGGAGATCTTAAATAGTTTTTTTGCGTCTGTATTTACTAAGGAAGCTGGCATGAAATCTATGGAATTGAGGGAATCAAGTAGGGAGACCATGGAAACTGTACAGATTGAAAAAGAGGAGGTGCTTGCTGTCTTGAGGAAAATTAAAGTGGATAAATCCCCGGGACCTGACAGGGTATTCCCTCGGACCTTGAAGGAGACTAGTGTTGAAATTGCGGGGGCCCTGGCAGAAATATTTAAAATGTCGCTGTCTACGGGTGAAGTGACGGAGGATTGGAGAGTGGCTCATGTTGTTCCGTTGTTTAAAAAAGATCGAAAAGTAATCCGGAAAATTATACACCGGTGAGTTTAACGTCAGTAGTAGGTAAGTTATTGGAGGGAGTACTAAGAGACAGAATCTACAAGCATTTGGATAGACAGGGGCTTATTAGGGAGAGTCAACATGGCTTTGTGCGTGGTAGGTCATGTTTGACCAATCTGTTGGAGATTTTCGAGGAGGTTACCAGGAAAGTGGATGAAGGTAAGGCAGTGGATATTGTCTACATGGATTTCAGTAAGGCCTTTGACAAGGTCCCACATGGGAAGTTAGTTAGGAAAATTCAGTCGCTAGGTATACATGGAGAGGTGGTAAATTGGATTAGACATTGGCTCGATGGAAGAAGCCAGAGAGTGGTGGTAAAGAATTGCTTCTCTGAGTGGAGGCCTGTGACTAGTGGTGTGCCACAGGGATCAGTGCTGGGTCCATTGTTATTTGTCATCTATATCAATGATCTGGATGATAATGTGGTAAATTGGATCAGCAAGTTTGCTGATGATACAAAGATTGGAGGTGTAGTAGACAGTGAGGAAGGTTTTCAGAGCCTGCAGAGGGACTTGGACCGGCTGGAAAAATGGGCTGAAAAATGGCAGATGGAGTTTAATACTGACAAGTGTGAGGTATTGCATGTTGGAAGGACAAACCAAGGTAGAACATACAGGGTTAATGGTAAGGCACTGAGGAATGCAGTGGAACAGAGGGATCTGGGAATACAGATACCAAATTCCCTAAAAGTGTCGTCACAGGTAGATAGGGTCGTAAAGAGAGCTTTTGGTACATTGGCCTTCATTAATCGAAGTATTGAGTATTAGAGCTGGAATGTTATGATGAGGTTGTATAAGGCATTGGTGAGGCCGAATCTGGAGTATTGTGTTCAGTTTTGGTCACCAAATTACAGGAAGGATATAAATAAGGTTGAAAGAGTGCAGAGAAGGCTTACAAGGATGTTGCCGGGACTTGAGAAACTCAGTTACAGAGAAAGGTTGAATAGGTTTGGACTTTATTCCCTGGAGTGTAGAAGAATGAGGGGAGATTTGATAGAGGTATATAAAATTATGATGGGTATAGATAGAGTGAATGCAAGCAGGCTTTTTCCACCGAGGCAAGGGGAGAAAAACACCAGAGGACATGGGTTAAGGGTGAGGGGGGGAAAGTTTAAAGGGAACATTAGGGGGGACTTCTTCACACAGGGAGTGGTGGGAGTATGGAATGAGCTGCCAGACGAGGTGGTAAATGCGGGTTCTTTTTTTAACATTTAAGAATAAATTTGACAGATACATGGATGGGAGGTGTATGGAGGGATATGGTCCGTGTGCATGTCAGTGGGTCTAGGCAGAAAATGGTTCGGCACAGCCAAGAAGGGCCAAAGGGCCTGTTTCTGTGCTGTAGTTTCTATGGTTTCTATGGTTTCATTTCTTTGACTTGACCTACCAACGTGCAACAGTTAGGTTTGTCCGGGTTAAACTCCTTCTGACATTTCTCCAACCCATATCTGTAACTGACTCATATCGCACTGAATTATTTGCCAGTCTTCCCCGCTCTCTGCAACACCACCTCTCGCCGTAACATCCGCAAACCTACTGACCCACCCATCTGCATTATCATCCAGATCATTTGTAAACATCACAGACAGGAGAGGTCCCAGTTACAACCATAGATACGGATCACTTTATTGCATTAGAGCAAGGTAAATCAGTAACAGAACGCAGAGTAAAGTGTCACAGTTACAGAGAGAGTGCAGTGCAGGCAGTCATCAGGGTGCAAGGGGCCACGACGAGGTGGATCGTGAGGTCAGGAGTCCATCTGATCATCCAGGATCCGGGATGATTCTGATCGCGTCCACGATACCTTGAAGTGGGAGGGAGAACAGACAGAGGTCCTGGTACACACTGGTACCAACGACATGGATAGGAAAAGGGAGGAGATTCTGACAAAGACTACAAGCGGTTAGGAAAGAAGATCACAGGACAAAGGAGCTGAAATAAGACAATCGGCCATCGAGTCTGCTCCGCCACTCCAACATGAGCCAAATTATTCTCCCATCTAGTTCCAATTTCAGGCATTTCCCCCAATATCCCTTGATACATAGAAACATAGAAAACATAGAAAATAGGTGCAGGAGTAGTCCATTCGGCCCTTCGAGCCTGTACGCCATTTATTATGATCATGGCTGATCATCCAACTCAGAACCCCGCCCCAGCCTTCCCTCCATACCCACTGACCCCCGTAGCCACAAGGGCCATATCTAACTCCCTCTTAAATATAGCCAATGAACTGGACTGGCCTCAACTGTTTCCTGTGGCAGAGAATTCCACAGATTCACCACTCTCTGTGTGAAGAAGTTTTTCCTAATCTCGGTCCTAAAAGGCTTCCCCTCTATCCTCAAACTGTGGCCCCTCGTTCTGGACTTCCCCAACATCGGGAACAATCTTCCTGCATCTAGCCTGTCCAATCCCTTTAGGATCTTATACGTTTCAATCAGATCCCCCCTCAATCTTCTAAATTCCAATGAGTACAAGCCCAGTTCATCCAGTCTTTCTTCATATGAAAGTCCTACCATCCCAGGAATCAATCTGGTGAACCTTCTTTGTACTCCCTCTATGGCAAGGATGTCTTTCCTCAGATTAGGGGACCAAAACTGCACACAATACTCCAGGTGTGGTCTCACCAAGGCCTTTACAACTGCAGTAGTACCTCCCTGCTCCTGTACTCAAATCCTCTCGCTATAAATGCCAGCATACCATTCGCCTTTTTCACCGCCTGCTGTACCTGCATGCCCACTTTCAATGACTGGTGTATAATGACACCCAGTTCTCGTTGCACCTCCCCTTTTCCTAATCGGCCACCATTCAGATAATAATCTGATTTCCTATTTTTGCCACCAAAGTGGATAACTTCACATTTATCCACATTAAATTGCATCTGCCATGAATTTGCCCACTCATCCAACCTATCCAAGTCACCCTGCATCCTCTTAGCATCCTCCTCACAGCTAACACTGCCGCCCAGCTTCGTGTCATCCGCAAACTTGGAGATGCTGCATTTAATTCCCTCATCCAAGTCATTAATATATATTGTAAACAACTGGGGTCCCAGCACTGAGCCTTGCGGTACCCCACTAGTCACTGCCTGCCATTCTGAAAAGGTCCAGTTTATTCCCACTCTTTGCTTCCTGTCTGCTAACCAACTCTCCACCCACACCAATACCTTACCCCCAATACCGTGTGCTTTAAGTTTGCACACTAATCTCCTGTGTGGGACCTTGTCAAAAACCTTTTGAAAATCCAAATATACCACATCCACTGGTTCTCCCCTATCCACTCTACTAGTTACATCCTCAAAAAATTCTATGAGATTCGTCAGACATGATTTTCCTTTCACAAATCCATGCTGACTTTGTCCGATCATTTCACCGCTTTCCAAATGTGCTGTTATCACATCCTTGATAACTGACTCCAGCAGTTTCCCCACCACCGACGTTAGGCTAACCGGTCTATAATTCCCCAGTTTCTCTCTCCCTCCTTTTTTAAACAGTGGAGTTACATTAGCCACCCATCCAATCCTCAGGAACTAGTCCAGAATCTAACGAGTTTTGAAAAATTATCGCTAATGCAGCCACTATTTCTTGGGCTTCTTCTTTAAGCACCCTGGGATGCTGACCATCTGGCACTGGGGATTTATCTGTCTTCAATCCCTTCAATTTACCTAACACCACTTCCCTACTAACATGTATTTCGCTCAGTTCCTCCATCTCACTGGACCCTCTGTCCCCTACTATTTCTGGAAGATTATTTATGTCCTCCTTAGTGAAGACAGAACCAAAGTAATTATTCAATTGGTCTGCCATGTCCTCGCTTCTCGTAATCAATTCACCTGTTTCTGTCTGCAGGGGACCTACTTTTGTCTTTACCAGTCTTTTCCTTTTTACATACCTATAAAAGCTTTTACAGTCCGTTTTTATGTTTCCTGCCAGTTTTCCCTCATAATCTTTTTTTCCCCTTCCTAATTAAGCCCTTTATCCTCCTCTGCTGAAATCTGAATTTCTCCCAGTCCTCAGGTGAGCCACTTTCTCTGGCTAATTTGTATGCTTCTTCTTTGGAATTGATACTATCCCTAATTTCTCTTGTCAGCCACGGGTGCACTACCTTCCTTCATTTATTCTTTTGCCAAACTGGGATGAACATTTGTTGCAGTTCATCCATGCAACCTTTAAATGCTTGCCATTGCATATCCACCGTCAATCCTTTAAGTGTCATTTGCCAGTCTATCTTAGCTAATTCACGTCTCATACCTTCAAAGTTACCCCTCTTTAAGTTCAGAACCTTTGTTTCTGAATTAACTATGTCACTCTCCATCTTAATAAAGAATTCCACCATATTATGGTCACTCTTACCCAAGGGGCCTCTCACGACAAGATTGTTAATTAACCCTTCCTCATTGCTCAAAACCCAGTCCAGAATAGCCTGCTCTCCAGTTGGTTCCTGGACATGTTGGTTCAAAAAACCATCCCGCATACATTCCAAGAAATCCTCTTCCTCAGCACCTTTACCAATTTGGTTCACCCAATCTACATGTAGATTGAAGTCACCCATTATAACTGCTGTTCCTTTATTGCACACATTTCTAATTTCCTGTTTAATACCATCTCCGACCTCACTACTACTGTTAGGTGGCCTGTACACAACTCCCACCAGCGTCTTCTGCCCGTTAGTGTTACGCAGCTCTACCCATATCGATTCCACATCTTCCCAGCTTATGTCCTTCCTTTCTATTGCGTTAATCTCTTCTTTAACCAGCAACGCCACCCCACCTCCCCTTCCTTCATGTCTATCCCTCCTGAATATTGAATATCCCTGTACGTTGAGCGCCCATCCCTGGTCACCCTGGAGCCATATCTCTGTGATCCCAACTATATCATAATCATTAATAACAATCTGCACTTTCAATTCATCCACCTTATTACGAATGCTCCTTGCATTAACACACAAAGCCTTCAGGCGCTCTTTTACAACTCTCTTAGCCCTTATACAATTATGCTGAAAAGTGGCCCTTTTTAATGCTTGCCCTGGGTTTGTCGGCCTGTCACCTTTACTTTTCTCCGTAGTACTTTTTGTTTCTACCCTCACTTTACACCCCTCTGTCTCTCTGCACTGGTTCCCATCCCCCTGTAGTGAACTAACCTCCTCACGCCTAGCCTCTTTAATTTGATTCCCACGCTGACAAATACCCTGACAAATCAGATACCTATCAATCTCCTCCTGAAACACCCTCCATGATCGGACCTCCACAGCTGTTTGTGGCAACGGATTCCATAGGTCCAGGACCCTGTGGCTAAAACATTTCTCCTCATCGCTGTTTTAAATGGATATGCTCTTATCCTAAGACTGCGGCCTCTTGTCCTGGACTCACCCACCAAGGGAAACAGCCTTTCCACATCTACTCTGTCCAACCCTTTCAACATTCGAAATGTTTCTATGATAACCCCACTCATTCTTCTGTACGCTAATGAATACAGTACAAGAGCCGACAGAAGTTCCTCCTATCTTAGCCCCTGCATTCCAGGAAGAATCCTGGTGAATCTTTCCTGAACTCTCTCCAACATCAGTACATCCCTTGGGGCGCAAGACTGCACACAGTTTTCCAAATGAGGTCACACCAGTGCCCCATAGAGACTCAGCAACACCTCCTTTCTCTTACGCATTATGTCTTTTGAAATGAATGCTAACATAGCATTCGCTTTCCACACAGCCGATTCAACCTGGTGATTAACCTTTAGGGTGTATTGCACGAGGACCCCCCCAAGTCCCTTTGCACTTTTTGAATTTTCTCCCCATCTAAACAATAATCTGCCCGATTATTTCTTCTTCCAAACTGTACAGCCGTACATTTCTGTGGAAGAAAATATCAAGGCCTTACATTGTAATGGGCATTGAGGGAGCTAATGATTTGTTTTAAAATGTGAATTCGAAGCTTACAATCATTTATCTGTAACTAATGTACTCTGTGTGACTGAACTGTGCCTCGCAACCGAGATATAAAAATAATTGCATCTGTACTTCCTTGTTCTGAGAATTTTTATGTGTCTGCGGTTGAACTAGCTGGCCTGAGAACTAACACTTCAGTAAAATGTGTAGCTGCTCAGGCACATATTTTTGCTACTTCGCTATTCGGTAGCATTCTCTGAAAATGCTAGACAAAAGTTCAAATAAGGAATTATCTGACCATACAATGTCCTGAAGCACGTGACCTTTACTTCTTTAAAATAAAAATTCCACACAAGTGTCTCTTGTCACGTACCGTTGATGTATAAATATCACTGAGTTTTCTTGTCTGAGGGGGCTCCAGGATCCCGATTTTAGGGGCTGTGCTCCCCATGATATCATGTGACAAATAAAGAATTTTCTACGGCTCTCTCACTCCGGGTCCGAGCATCGTTTGTCGGCGACAATTTCCTAACATAGTATCTCATCTGCCAGTATTTTTTTTGCCCACTCTCCAAAACTGACCATGTCCCTGTGCAACTTTTCCGTTTGTTCAACACTTCCTGCTCCTCCACATATCATGGTGTCATCCGTAAAATAGACACACCTCCGAATATTATTACCACCACACACATATAACCATATAACCATATATCAGTTACAGCACGGAAAGAGGCCATCTCGGCCCTTCTAGACCATGCCGAACGCTTACTCTCACCTAGTCTCACCAACCCGCAATCAGCTCATATCCCTCCATTCCTTTTCTGTCCATATACCTATCCAATTTTTCTTTAAATGACAATATCGACCCAGCCTCAACCACTTCTACTGGAAGCTCGTTCCACACAGCCACCACTCTCTGTGTAAAAACGTTCCTCCTCGTGTTACCCCTGAACTTTTGCCCCCTAACTCTCAAGTCATGTCTGCTTGTTTGAATCTCCCCTACTCTCCTACACAACGCTTCTATTTGCGACTTTGTATGAACTTTAACATTATTTATTTTCACCCCCGCTCCACTATCTGCTCTGACACTCTGGTTCCCATTCCCTGGCGAATCTAATTTAAACCCTCCCCAATAGCACTATCAAACCTCCCTGCAAGGATATTGGTCCCTTTGTAGTTTAGGTGTAACCCGTCTCTCTTGTACAGATCCCACCTGCCCCAGAAGAGGTCCCAATGATACTGAACTCTGAAACTCTGCCCCCTACACTACTACCTCAGCCACTTGTTAATCTGCAATAGCATCCTATTCTTTCCCCCACTGTCACGTAGCACAGGTAGCAATACCGAGATTACCACCCTTGAGGTCCTGCATTTTAAATTCCTACCAAGCTCTCTATACTCACTCTTCAGGACCTCCTCTCTCTTTCTTCCTACGTCATTGGTACCGATGTGTACCATGACACCTGGCAGTTCACTCTCCCACTTTAGAATGCTGTGCAAGCGATCAGAGACATCCCTGACCCTGGCACCCGGGAGGCAGCAAACTATCCGGGAGTCTCTGTCACGACCACAGAACCTCCCTTCTGTACCTCTATCTATCGTGTGCTCTATCACTACCGCTCTCATCTTCTTCAACCCTCCCTTCTGCACTGCAGAACCAGACTCAGTGCCAGAGATCCGGCTGCCTCAGCTTGTCCCAGGTAAGTCTTCCCCCGCAACAGTATCCAACTCGGTATACTTGTTGTAGGAATTTCATCCAATTCTGCTCTACCGTCCTTCCATCTAGCTTACTTTTCCATTCGACTTGGGCCACTTCATCACTCATACCACTGTAATTTCCTTTGTTCCACTGAAATATTGTTACACCTGGCACCAACTTCTCCTTTTCAAATTTGAAACTGAACTTAATCGCCTCAGGTTCATTACACAGCACCCAATCCAAAACAGCCGATCCCCTGGTGGGCGTATGGACATGTTGCTCCAAAACGCCATCCCGTGGGCATTCTATAATCTCCCTTTCCTGAGATCGAGTACCTTCCTGACTCTCCCAATCCACTTTCATATTAAAATTCCACATAATTATCTTGACAATTTCCTTCTGTCACGCTTTTTGTATTTCCAGCTCTAACTGGTAGTCCACATCCCGGCTGTTGTTTCGAGGCATGCATATAACTGTTGCTGTTAGTGTCTTTTTATCCTTGCCATTTCTTAACTTCACAAAGAAGTTGAAAAGCAGGACCTCAAAGGTAGGAATCTCGGGAATATTCCCTGTGCCACGTGACAGTGAGTATAGGAATTGAATGAGGTGGAGGATAAATGAGTGGCTGAGAGATTGGAGGAGGGGGGCAGGGATTTAGACTTCTGGATCACTAGGACTTCTTCTGGGGCACATGTGACCTGTACAAAAATGAGGAGTTGCACTTGAATCCGAGGTGGATCAATATCCTGGCGGAAAGATTTGCTAAGCTACTGGGGAGATTTTACACTAGAATTGCTAGGGGTTGGGAACCAAACTGAAGAGATGGAGGAAAGGGATTTTGACTCACAAACAGAGAAAGCTTGGAGACAGTGCGAAAGGGGAGGATAGGCAGATGATGGAGAAGGTACGCGCCCTGACTGATGGCTTGAGATGTGTTGAAATTAATACGAGGAACATTATGAATAAAGCGGATGAGCTCAGAGCATGGATCAGCACTTGGAGCTACGATGTTGTGGCCATTACATAAATTTGCGGAGTGCAGAGCCAGGAATAGCTACTTCAAGTGCGAGCTTTAAATGTTTCAGAAAGGATAGAGAGGGAGGAAAAAGAGGTGGGTGTTGATCAGAGATAGTGTTACGGCTGTGGAAAAGGAGGAAGTCATGGAGGGGTTGTCTACGGAGTCTCTGTGGGTGGAGGTTAGAAACAGGAAGGGGTCAATAACTCCACTGGGTATTTTTTATAGACTACACAATAGTAACAGGGACATCGAGGAGCAGATAGGGAGACAAATTCTGGAAAGGAGTAATAAAAACAGGGTTGCTGTGGTAGGAGGTTTTAATTTCCCAAATAATGATCGGCATCCCCCTAGGGTGAGGGGTTCAGGTGGGGTAGAGTTTGTTAGGTGTGTTCAAGAGGGTTTCTTGACACAATATGCAGATAAGCCTACAAAAGGAGAGGCTGTACTTGATCTGGTATTGGGAAATGAACCTGGTCAGGTGTCAGGTCTCTCAGTGGGAGAACATTTTGTAGATAGTGATCACAATTCTCCCTTCTTTACCATAGCATTAGGGAAGGATAGGAACAGACAAGTTAGGCAACCGTTTAATTGGAGTAAGGGGAAATATGAGGCTATTAGGTAGGAAGTTGGAAGATAAATTGGAAACAGGTTTTCTCGGGGAAATGTACGGAAGAAATGTGGCAAATGTTCAGGGAATATATGCGTGGGGTTCTGAGTACGTACGTTCCAATGAGACATGGGAAGGATGGTAGGGTATAAGATCCGTGGAAAAGAAGGGCGGTTTTAAATCTCGTCAAGAAGAAAAGAAGAGCTTACAAAAGATTCAAAAAACTTGGCAATTATTTTTATAAATGACCTCGATGAGGAAGTGGAGGGATGAGTTAGTAAATTTGCTGAGACACAAAGGTTGGTAGTGTTGTGGATAGTGTGGAAGGCTGTCAGAGTTTAAAACGGGACATTGATAGAATGTAAAATTGGGCTATAAGTGGCAAATGGAGTTTAACCTAGATAAGTGTGAGGTGGTTTATTCTGTTAGGCCAAATATGATGGCAGAATATAGCATTCATGTAAGACTCTTGGCACTGTGGAGGATCAGACGGATTTTGAGGTCCGAGTCCATAGGACACTCAAAGCTGCTCCGCAAGTTGACTCCATGGTTAAAAGCGCATAAAGTGTATTGGCCTTCATCAATCGTGGGGCTGAGTTTAAGAGCCGAGAGTTAAAGTTGCAGCTATGTAGGGTCTTGGTCAACCGTACTTGTAGTACTGTGCTCAGTTCTGGTCACTTCACTCGAGGAAGGATGTGGAAACCACAGAAACGGTGAAGAGAGGATTTACAAGGATGTTGCATGAACTGCGGAGCATGCCTTATGAGAATAGGTTGAGAGAATTGGCCTTTTCTCCTTGGAGCGACGGAGGACGAGAGGTGACCTGATAGAGGTGTACAAGACAATGAGAGGCATTGATCGTGTGGATTGTCAGAAGCTTTTCCACGGGCTGAAATGGCAGCCACGACAGGGCATAGTTTTGAAGTGCTTGGAAGCAGGTACAGAGGAGATCTCAGGGGTAAGTTTTTTTTTTTTCTCCTTTTTTTTTACACAGAGAGTGGTGAGTAGGTGGAATAGGCTGCCGGTGGCTGTAGTGGATACGGAAACGATTGTTTTGTTTTTTAAGAGACTCACAGTTGGCTACTTCAAGCTTGGAAAACTGGTGTATAAAGGCTGTAATTAATCTAGTCAAGAAGAGAAGAAATGTTGACAGAAGGATTAGAGAGCCAGGGAATGTTAGACACCTAAAAATTATAAGGCTAACTGGAAGCAGCTTAAGAAGGTAATTAGGAGAGCCAGACCGGAAGATGGGAAGGCCTGGGTGGGCAGGATTACGGAAAATCCCAAGGCATTCTACAAGTATGTGAACAGCAAGAAGATAAGCCTTGAAAGTATAGGACCTATCAATTGTGACAGTGTGAAAGTGTATATGGAATCGGAGGAAACAGCAGAGGTACTTAATGAATACTTTACTTCAGCATTCACTATGGAAAAGCATCTTGGTGATTGTTGTAATGACTTGTAGCGGACTGAAAAGCTTGAGCCTGTAGATATGAAGAAAGAGGATGTGCTGGAGCTTTTGGAAAGCATCAAGTTGGATAAATCGCCGGGACCAGATGAGATAGAAGTGTAGAAACACAGAAAACCTACAGCACAATACAGGCCATTCGGTCCACAGTGTTGTGCCGAAAATGTCCCTACCGAAGAAATTACTCGGCTTACCTCTATTTTACTAAACACCGTGTACCAATCCAGAAGTCTCTTAAAAGACCCTACCGTATCCGCCTCCACCACTCTCTGAGTAAAATCATTACCCCTGACATCTCCTCTGTGCCTACACCCCAGCACCTTAAGCCTGTATCCTCTTGTGACAACCATTTCAGAGCTGTGAAAAAAAAGCCTCTGGCTATCCACACGATCAATGCCTCTCATCATCTTATACATCTCTATCAGGTCATCTCTCATCCTCCGTCGCTCCAAGGAGAAAAGACCGACTTCACTCAACCTATTCTCATAAGGAGGCTCCCGAGTCCAGGCAATATCCTTTTAAATCTCCTCTGCACCCCTTCTGTGGCTTCCATATCCTACCTGTAGTGAAGCGACCAGAACTGAGCACAGTACACAAAGTGTAGTTTGACTAGGGTCCTTTATAGCTGCAACATTACCACTCGGTTCCCAAATTTAATTCCACGACTGTTGAAGGCTAATACACTGTACGCCTTCTTAACCACAGAGTCAACCTACTCAGCTGCTTTGAGTGTCCGATTGACTCGGGCCCCAAGATTCCTACGATCCTCCACAATGCCAAGAGACTAACCATTAAAGTTAGATTCTGCCATGATATTTGACCTGCCAAAGTGAACCACCCCACACTAATCTCTGTTAAACTCCATCTGCCACTTCTCAGCCCAGTTTGGCATCCCATTAACCTCTGACAGCCCTCGACACTATCCACAACACCTCCAACCTTTGTGTACAAAACAAACTTACTCACCCACCTCTCCACTTCCTCATCCAGGTCATTTATAAAAATTGCGAAGAGTAAGGGTCCCAGAACAGATCGCTGAGGCACTCCACTGGTGACCGACCTCCATGCAGAATATCACCCGTGTACAACCACTCTTGGCCTTCTGTGGATAAACCAGTTCTGTATCCACAAAGCAATGACCCCTTGGACACCATGCCTCTTTACTTTCTCAATAAGTCTTGCATGGGGTACCTTACCAAATGCTTTGCTGAAGTCCATATACACTACATCTACTGCTCTTCCTTCATCAATGTGTTTAGTCACATCCTCAAAATATTCAATCAGGCTCGTAAGGCATGACCTGCCCTTGACAAAGCCATGCTGACTATTCCTAATCATATTATACCTTCTCAAATGTTCATAAATCCTGCCTCTCAGGATCTTCTCCATCAGCTTACCAACCACTGAGGTAAGACTCAGTAGTCTATAATTTCCTGGGCTATCTCTACTCCCTTTTTTAAATAAAGGAACAACATTCTCAACCCTCCAATCCTCCGGAACCTCTCCTGTTCCCATTGATGATGCAAAGGTGATAACTGCGTACAGTTATTTATCATAGACTTGGAGAATCGAGGAACAGATCGCAGATGTTGAGGTGAGAGGGGAAAGGGATTTAATGGGGAGCCGAGTGACAACCTTCTGTTACCCGGATGGTGGTCAGTCTCTGGAACGAGCTGACAGAGGAAGTGTTCGAAGCAGATGCTTTAGAAACTTGGTCACGTGGGTGTATAACACGTGATCCCTCCAAAATGACGTCATTTCTGCGAACTCTGACCTGTTTTATCAGTGGTTGGCAGCCCGCCGGGTCCCGGGGCAATGGGAGGATCTTCGTCCTTATCGATGCGCGGTTCCTCTTTCCGAAAGTTCAGCTCTGAGTAGGTGGAGTTCAGACCGGCTGGGAGAGAGAGTCGGACAGGCAGATAAGGAAGAGAGTGAGAGCCGTAGAGAATGGGAGAGGGAGTCGTGGAGACAGAGAAGAAGGGGGTGCTTGAGAGAAGAGTGAGAGGGATAGGTGAGGGAGAGAGAAAAGGTGAGACAGTGAGAGAGAGGGTGAGGGATTGGGAGAGAGAGTGGTCAGAGACGCACAGACAGAGAGAGAGAGAGGAGACGGGGTGAGAGAAGGGGAAGGAGGTGAGAAAAGGGGAAAGCAGGAAAAGAGAGTGGGGTTCGAAAAGGGAGAGAGTGGTTAAGGTGTTATTCCGCGCTCCCTCCTCACCGTCTCTCCCACTGTCCTCCCTCCTCAACACCCCGACATGGTGCTAACTCATCTCCACCACCCCCGCCCCACAGCGCTCGCTCCTCATTGCCCCTCCCTCCACACGGCACATCCCATGCTATCTCTCCCCACCGACCCTTCCCACTGCAGGCTCTCCTCAAACCATCTCACGGCTCTCCTTCAATTCCGCCTCTCCCTGAGCAAAACACTCCGCACTGACTATCAAACAGAGTTCCCTCCTCATCACATCCCTGACGCGTTCCCTCTGACTTATTCTCAAACAGGGAATCATTAGGGTCAACTGTGCGCTTGCCCTGAGATGTCTCCACAGGATTTGAAACATCAGCTAAACAGAGTCAACCAACAAAGATGAAACTGACCTCGATCAGTCCGGAACCGGGGCTCAGAGACGGTCTTGAAATTAATTGCCACGTACGATACATCAGGTTCAACTGAGGACAGAACATCGGTGGACAGATACTGAGTGAAGCTCCTTCCACACCACCCTATCACACACTCTCCGGGTCAAACACAAAGTGAGGCTCCCTCCATACTCTCTCATCAGACTCCAGGGATCAAACACAGTGAGGTTCTTTCCACACCGTTCCAGCACTCACACCCGTGGCCAGACACAGAGTGACGCTCCCTCCACACCGTCCCATTGCACACTCCCCTAGTCAGACTCACAGTAAAACTACCGCCACACTGTCTCGTCGTCAAACACAGAGTGAGTATCCCCCACACCATCTGATCACACACTCCCCAGGTCAGACACAGTGTGTACTCCCTCTATGCCGTCTCATCACACACTCCCAGTGTCAGAAACAGTTTGAAGCTCCCTCCACACTTTCCTATCACATACTCCCTGTGTCAGACACAGAGTAAAACTACTTCCACACCGTCCCATTACACACTCCCGGGGTCAGACACGGAGTGAATCTCCCTCCACACCGTCCCATCACACACTCCCGGCGTCAGACACAGAGTAAAGCTCCCTCTACACCGTCCCATCACACACTCCCCAAGTCTGACACAGAGTAAAATTACCTGCACACCGTCCCATCACAAACTCACGGGGTCAGACACAGAGTAAAATTACCTGCACACCGTCCCATCACAAACTCACGGGGTCAGACACAGAGTGAATCTCCCTCCACACCGTCCCATCACACACTCCCGGGGTCAGACACAAAGTAAGTCTCCTCCACACCGTCCCATCACATACTCCAGTGTCAGACACAGAGTGAAATTCCCTCCACACCGTCCCATCACACAGTCCCGGGGTCAGACACAGAGTGAATCTCCCTCCACTCCGTCTCTCTGCCCCACTCACCTCGGGAAGGAGACCCTGAGTCCGTTTTTTTGAACTTCACATTCGTGTAAGTCTCGCTGTCGTCCATCCTGTCGGGGATTCTCTGCCTTCTGAGCTCAGAAAGGGGAAGCAGCCGCTGTCAAAGGAAGCTCGTGTTGACAGGGGGTGAGGTCGACACCAGCAAACAGCAGATGAAGGGCTGAGACAGAGAGAGGCCGGGAGCAGGGGGAGGAAGTGCCGCGCAGGGCTAATATTGAGGGTGTGAGAGCGGGTGTTCTCGAGAGTTGACAGTGGCGGGGGCACGGGGGGGGGGGGGAGTTGTGAGAGTGGGGAGCAAGCGGGAGCGGACAGTGTCAGGGAAGGTTGGGTAGTTCGGGGAGAATTGGGTGACAGGCGACAGATAGGGGGAGCGGAGAGAAATATGGGGTGGGTCAGAGGTAGCAGAGAATGGAGATGGAGAGGGTAGAAACAGCGGGGGATATTTGAAGAGGAATTAGGGGAGAGAGGAACAAAGCAGAGGGCAAGCTGATGGGGGAAAGAAAGGGAGGGAGAGAAAGGGACATGGGGCGTATGAGAGGAAGGAGAGAGACTGATACACAGAGAGAGTAGGGCAGGGAGGTTAGAAGGAGATAGAAAGAGAAGGGAGGGAGAAATGAGTGGAAGAAGGGGATTAGAGAGAGATGCAATGAGTGAAGAAGGAGTGAAAGACAGGGGGATATGTGTCACGCATGCAGAGACTCTGTTGTCCGGGAGAATTGTACCCCTCCACCCAACCTCCCCCCACCCGCAGTTGGTTCCGGGTTTGATCGTCGGAGCCTCCAACTGCTCATCGCCGGGGATTCAGATCCTCTGTGTGTGAGAAACCACGGACCCAGGATAAACACCCAACACCCACCGACGTAAGCGAGTCCCCTCCCTCCGAGTGAAATGAACAACTCCTCACAGTCTCTCTCTCAAATCTACACCACATTTACACCAGAAGAAGTCGCGAAAATCAGACTGCCCTATTTTGGACTATGTAGTGCTTATCAGAGAAAACGAACATGAAGCTGTTGAAGTTTACAGGAAACCAACGCACGCTGATCGGTATCTACAGCTTGGCTCTCATCTCCAATTAGAAAATAAGTTGGGAGTTATCAGTTTTTCAGAGAACTCTTGAAAGCGTGCGGCTACACTGTCTGGGCCTACATCAATCCACTATCTCCCTGTCTATCTCCCATGAATGCATCTGACACGCTTCAATATTGCAGCTCTCACCCGCTCCCTCTCTCTCTCTCTACCGCCTCTCTCCCTAAGTCTTTCTATCTCACTTCCCCTTCACTAAGTCTTCACATTCTGTCTCCCCACTCTCTCCACCCCACTCTCTCTCTTCCCACTCTGTCCCGCTCACACTGAGTTTTCCCCTCACAGAAATGTGACAGGGTCGTTTCCAGGAAAGGCGCCGCCTGCTGGGCCGCCGGGATCGGTGACATTCAAAAACAGTAAGTAAGGGCGGGGCGAAAGGAGAAAGAGGGGCTTTGGACATACGGGGTGGGGATTGGGTAGCGAAGACGATGGTGGTGTGGGTGGCGATATGCTGCAGCGGCTCTGTGTGTGTGTGTGTGTGTGTGTGTGTGTGTGTGTGTGAAGAAGAGAGAGAGAGTGAGAGAGAGAGAGAGAGAGAGAGAGAGCGCGAGAGAGAGTGCGGGGGTGGGAGAGAGAGAAAGGGCGTCGGCATCCGCAAAACAAACATTCCCGGGGTCAGACACAGAGTGAATCTCCCTGCACGCCGTCCCATCACACACTCCCGGTGTGAGACACAGAGTGAATCTCCCCCCACACCGACCCAGCGCACACGCCGGGATCAGACACAGAGTGACGCTCCCTCCATACCGTCCCATCACACACTCCCGGGGTCAGAAACAGAGTGACGCTCCCTCCACACCGTCCCATCACACACTCCCGGGGTCAGACACAGAGTGATGCTCCCTCCGCACCGTCCCATCACACAGTCCCGGGATCAGACACAGAGTGAATCTCCCTCCGCACCGTCCCATCACACACTCCCGGGGCCAGGCACAGAGTGAATCTCCCTCCACACCGTCCCATCACACACGCCCGGGGTCAGACACAGAGTGGTGCTCCCTCCACACCGTCCCAGAACACACTTAAGTCAAGTCAAGTCGCTTTTTATTGTCATTTCGACCATAGGTAGATAGGGTCGTAAAGAGAGCTTTTGGTACATTGGCCTTCATTAATCGAAGTATTGAGTATTAGAGCTGGAATGTTATGATGAGGTTGATAAGGCATTGGTGAGGCCGAATCTGGAGTATTGTGTTCCGTTTTGGTCACCAAATTACAGGAAGGATATAAATAAGGTTGAAAGAGTGCAGGGAAGGCTTACAAGGATGTTGCCGGGACTTGAGAAACTCAGTTACAGAGAAAGGTTGAATAGGTTTGGACTTTATTCCCTGGAGTGTAGAAGAATGAGGGGAGATTTGATAGAGGTATATAAAATTATGATGGGTATAGATAGAGTGAATGCAAGCAGGCTTTTTCCACCGAGGCAAGGGGAGAAAAACACCAGAGGACATGGGTTAAGGGTGAGGGGGGGGAAAGTTTAAAGGGAACATTAGGGGGGACTTCTTCACACAGGGAGTGGTGGGAGTATGGAATGAGCTGCCAGACGAGGTGGTAAATGCGGGTTCTTTTTTAAACATTTAAGAATAAATTTGACAGATACATGGATGGGAGGTGTATGGAGGGATATGGTCCGTGTGCAGGTCAGTGGGTCTAGGCAGAAAATGGTTCGGCACAGCCAAGAAGGGCCAAAGGGCCTGTTTTTGTGCTGTAGTTTCTATGGTTTCTATGGTTTCATTTCTTTTACTTGACCTACCAACGTGCAACAGTTAGGTTTGTCCGGGTTAAACTCCTTCTGACATTTCTCCAACCCATATCTGTAACTGACTCATATCGCACTGAATTATTTTCCAGTCTTTCCCGCTCTCTGCAACACCACCTCTCGCCGTAACATCTGCAAACCTACTGACCCACCCATCTGCATTATCATCCAGATCATTTGTAAACATCACAGACAGGAGAGGTCCCAGTTACAACCATAGATACATTTCACTTCATTGCAGTAGAGCAAGGTAAATCAGTAACAGAACGCAGAGTAAAGTGTCACAGTTACAGAGAGAGTGCAGTGCAGGCAGTCATCAGGGTGCAAGGGGCCACGACGAGGTGGATCGTGAGGTCAGGAGTCCATCTGATCATCCAGGATCCGGGATGATTCTGATCGCGTCCACGATACCTTGAAGTGGGAGGGAGAACAGACAGAGGTCCTGGTACACACTGGTACCAACGACATGGATAGGAAAAGGGAGGAGATCCTGACAAAGACTACAAGCGGTTAGGAAAGAAGATCACAGGACAAAGGAGCTGAAATAAGACAATCGGCCCATCGAGTCTGCTCCGCCACTCCAACATGAGCCAAATTATTCTCCCATCTCGTTCCAATTTCAGGCATTTCCCCAATATCCCTTGATACCCTGACAAATCAGATACCTATCAATCTCCTCCTGAAACACCCTCCATGTTCGGGCCTCCACAGCTGATTGTGGCAACGGATTCCATAGGTGCAGGACCCTGTGGTTAAAACGTTTCTCCTCATCTCTGTTTTAAATGGGTACCCTCTAAGCCTAAGACTGCGGCCTCTTGTCCTGGACTCACCCACCAAGGGAAACAGCCTTTCCACATCTACTCTGTCCAACCCTTTCAACATTCGAAATGTTTCTATGATAACCCCACTCATTCTTCTGTACGCTAATGAATACAGTACAAGAACCGACACAAGTTCCTCCTATCTTAGCCCCTGCATTCCAGGAATAATCCTGGTGAATCTTTCCTGAACTCTCTCCAACATCAGTACATCCCTTCGAAGATAGGGGGCGCAAGACTGCACACAGTTTTCCAAATGAGGTCACACCAGTGCCCCATAGAGACTCAGCAACACCTCCTTACTCTTACGCATTATTCCTTTTGAAATGAACGCTAATATAGCATTCGCTTTCCTCACAGCCGATCCAAGCTGGTGGGTAACCTTTAGGGTGTATTGCACGAGGATCCCCCAAGTTCCTTTGCACTTTTTGAATTTTCTCCCCATCGAAACAATAATCTGCCCGATTATTTCTTCTTCCAAAATGTACAGCCGTACATTTCTGTGGAAGAAAATATCAAGGCCTTACATTGTAATGGGCATTGAGGGAGCTAATGATTTGTTTTAAAATGTGAATTCGAAGCTTACAATCATTTATCTGTAACTAATGTACTCTGTGTGACTGAACTGTGCCTCGCAACCGAGATATAAAAATAATTGCATCTGTACTTCCTTGTTCTGAGAATTTTTATGTGTCTGCGGTTGAACTAGCTGGCCTGAGAACTAACACTTCAGTAAAATGTGTAGCTTCTCAGGCACATATTTTTGCTACTTCGCTATTCGGTAGCATTCTCTGAAAATGCTAGACAAATGTTCAAATAAGGAATTATCTGACCATACAATGTCCTGAAGCACGTGACCTTTACTTCTGTAAAAAAAAATTCCACACAAGTGTCTCTTGTCACGTACCGTTGATGTATAAATATCACTGAGTTTTCTTGTCTGAGGGAGCTCCAGGATCCCGATTTTAGGGGCTGTGCTCCCCATGATATCATGTGACAAATAAAGAATTTTCTACGGCTCTCTCACTCCGGGTCCGAGCATCGTTTGTCGGCGACAATTTCCTAACATAGTATCTCATCTGCCATTATTTTTGTTTGCCCACTCTCCAAAACTGACCATGTCCCTGTGCAACTTTTCCGTTTCTTCAACACTTCCTGCTCCTCCACATATCATGGTGTCATCCGTAAAATAGACACACCTCCGAATATTATTACCACCACACACATATAACCATATAACCATATATCAGTTACAGCACGGAAAGAGGCCATCTCTGCCCTTCTAGACCATGCCGAACGCTTACTCTCACCTAGTCTCACCAACCTGCACTCAGCTCATAACCCTCCATTCCTTTTCTGTCCATATACCTATCCAATGTTTCTTTAAATGACAATATCGAACCAGCCTCAACCACTGCTACTGGAAGCTCGTTCCACACAGCCACCACTCTCTATGTAAAAACGTTCCTCCTCGTGTTACCCCTGAACTTTTGCCCCCTAACTCTCAAGTCATGTCTGCTTGTTTGAATCTCCCCTACTCTCCTACACCACGCTTCTATTTGTGACTTTGTATGAACTTTAACATTATTTATTTTCAGCCCCGCTCCACTATCTGCTCTGACACTCTGGTTCCCATCCCCCGGCGAATCTAATTTTAACCCTCCCCAATAGCACTATCAAACCTCCCTGCAAGGATATTGGTCCCTTTGTAGTTTAGGTGTAACCCGTTTCTCTTGTACAGATCCCACCTGCCCCAGAAGAGGTCCCAATGATACTGAACTCTGAAACTCTGCCCCCTACACTACTACCTCAGCCACTTGTTAATCTGCCATAGCATCCTATTCTTTCCCCCACTGTCACGTAGCACAGGTAGCAATCCCGAGATTACCGCCCTTGAGGTCCCGCATTTTAAATTCCTACCAAGCTCTCTATACTCACTCTTCAGGACCTCCTCTCTCTTTCTTCCTACGTCATTGGTACCGATGTGTACCATGACACCTGGCAGTTCACCCTCCCACTTTAGAATGCTGTGCAAGCGATCAGAGACATCCCTGACCCTGGCACCCGGGAGGCAGCAAACCATCCGGGAGTCTCTGTCACGACCACATCACCGCCCTTCTGTACCTCTATCTATCGTGTGCTCTATCACTACCGCTCTCATCTTCTTCAACCCTTCCTTCTGCACTGAAGAACCAGACTCAGTGCCAGAGATCCGGTTGCCACAGCGTGTCCCAGGTAAGTCTTCCCCCGCAACAGTATCCAACTCGGTATACATGTTGTAGGAATTTCATCCAATTCTGCTCTACCGTCCTTCCATCTAGCTTACTTTTCCATTCGACTTGGGCCAGTTCATCACTCATACCACTGTAATTTCCTTTGTTCCACTGAAATATTGACACACCTGGCACCAACTTCTCCTTTTCAAATTTTAAACTGAACTTAATCGCCTCAGATTCATAACACAGCACCCAATCCAAAACAGCCGATCCCCTGGTGGGCGTATGGACATGTTGCTCCAAAACGCCATCCCGTGGGCATTCTATAATCTCCCTTTCCTCAGATCGAGTACCTTCCTGACTCTCCCAATCCACTTTCATATTAAAATTCCACATAATTATCTTGACAATTTCCTTCTGTCACGCTTTTTGTATTTCCAGCTCTAACTGGTAGTCCACATCCCGGCTGTTGTTTCGAGGCATGTATATAACTGCTGCTGTTAGTGTCTTTTTATCCTTGCCATTTCTTAACTTCAGAAAGAAGTTGAGAAGCAGGACCTCAAAGGTAGGAATCTCGGGAATATTCCCTGTGCCACGTGACAGTGAGTATAGGAATTGAATGAGGTGGAGGATAAATGAGTGGCTGAGAGATTGGAGGAGGGGAGCAGGGATTTAGACTTCTGGATCACTAGGACTTCTTCTGGGGCACATGTGACCTGTACAAAAATGAGGAGTTGCACTTGAATCCGAGGGGGATCAATATCCTGTCGGAAAGATTTACTAAGCTACTGGGGAGATTTTAAACTAGAATTGCTAGGGGTTGGGAACCAAACTGAAGAGATGGAGGAAAGGGATTTTGACTCACAAACAGAGAAAGTTTGGAGACATTGCGAAAGGGAGGATAGGCAGATGATAGAGAAGGAACGCGCTCTGACTGATGGCTTGAGATGTGTTTAAATTAATACGAGGAACATGATGAATAAAGCGGATGAGCTCAGAGCATGGATCGGCACTTGGAGCTACGATGTTGTTGCCATTACATAAACTTGCAGAGTGCAGAGGCAGGAATAGCTATTTCATGTGCGAGCTTTAGATGTTTCAGAAAGGATAGAGAGGGAGGCAAATGAGGTGGGTATTGATCAGAGACAGCGGCAGGGATGTGGAAAAGGAGGAACTCATGGAGAGGTTGTCTACGGAATCTGTGTGGATGGAAGTTAGGAACAGGAAGGGGTCAATAACTCCACTGGGTATTTTTTATAGAGCACCCAATAGTAACAGGGACATCGAGGAGCAGATAGGGAGACAGATTCTGGAAAGGAGTAATAAAAACAGGGTTTCTGTGGTAGGAGATTTTAATTCCCCAAATAATGATCGGCCTCCCCCGAGGGTGAGGGGTTCAGATGGGGTAGAGTCTGTTGGGTGTGTTCAGGAGGGTGTCTTGACACAATATGTAGATAGGCCTACATGAGGAGAGGCTGCACTTGATCTGGTATTGGGAAATGAACCTGGTCAAGTGTCAGGTCTCTCAATGGGCAAGCATTTTTAGATAGTGATCACAATTCTATCTCCTTTACCATAGTATTACACAGGGATAGGAAAAGACAAGTTAGATAACCGTTTAATTGGAGTAAGGGGAAATATGAGGCTATTAGGCAGGAAGTTGGAAGATAAGTTGGAAACAGGTGTTCTTGGGGAAACGTACGGAAGAAATGTGGCAAACGTTCAGGGAATATTTGCGTGGGGTTCTGAGTAGGTATGTTCCAATGGGACATGGAAAGGATGGTAGGGTAAAGATCCGTGGAATACAAAGGCTGTTTTAAATCTCGTGAGAAGAAAGAAGAGCTTACGAAAGGTTCAAAAAACTTGGCAATTATTTTTATAAATGACCTCGATGAGGAAGTGGAGGGATGAGTTCATAAATTTGCTGAGACACAAAGGTTGGGGGTGGTGTGGATCGTGTGGAAAGTTGTCAGAGTTTACATTGGTCATCATCAATCGTGGGACTGAGTTTAAGAGCCGAGAGTTAAAGTTGCAGCTATGTAGGGTCTTGGTCAACCGTACTTGGAGTACTGTGCTCAGTTCTGATCACCTCACTCGAGGAAGGATGTGGAAACCATAGAAACGGTGCAGAGAGGATTTACAAGGGTGTTGCATGGACTGAGGAGCATGTCTTATGAGAATAGGTTGAGTGAACTTGGCCTTTTCTCCTTGGAGCGACGAAGGATGAGAGGTGACCTGATAGAGGTGTACAAGATAATGAGAGGCATTGATCGTGTGGATAGTCAGCTTTTCCACGGGCTGAAATGGCAGGCAGACAGGACACAGTTTTAAAGTGTTGGGAATCAGATTCAGAGGAGATCTCAGGGGTAAGTTTTTTTTTTCTTTTTTTTTTTACGCAGAGAGTGGTGAGTAGGTGGAATAGGCTGCCGGTGGCGGTAGTCGATGCGGAAACGATCGTTTTTTTTTAGAGACTCACAGGTGGCTACTTGAAACTTGGAAAACTGGTGTACAAAGTCCGTAATAAATCTAGTCAAGAAGAGAAGAAATGCTAACAGAAAGTTTAGAGAGCCAGGGAATGTTAGACATCAAGAAAGTTATAAGGCTAACTGGAAGCAGTTTAAGAAGGTAATTAGGAGAGCCAGAAGGGAAGATGAGAAGGACTGGGCAGGCAGGATTAAGGAAAGCCCCAAGACATTCTACAAGTATGTGATGGGAAAGAAGATAAGGCTTGAAAGTATAGGACCTAACAATTGTGACAGTGCGAAATTGTGTATGGAGCAGAAGGAAACAGCAGAGGTACTTAATGAATACTTTACTTCAGCATTCACTATGGAAAAGCATCTTGGTGATTGTAGTGATGACTTGCAGCGGACTGAAAGGCTTGAGCATGCAGATATTGAGAAAGAGGATGTGCTGGAGCTTTTGGAAAGCATCAAGTTGGATAACTCGCCGGGACCAGATGAGATAGAAGTATAGAAACATTGAAAACCTACAGCACAATACAGGCCATTCGGCCCAGAGAGTTGTGTCGAACATGTCCCTACTGAAGAAATACCAGGCTTACCTATAGCCCTCTATTTTACTACACTCCATGTACAGATCCAGAAGTCTCTTAAAGACCCTATCGTATCCGCCTCTAACACCGCTGATTACAGCCCCTTCCACGCAATCACCACTCTCTAAGTAAAAAACCTGCCCCTAACTTTTCCTCTGTACCTACTCCCCAGCACCTTAAACCTGTGTTCACTTGTGGCAACCATTTCCGAGCTGTGAAAAAAACCTCTGACTGTCCACATGATTATTCCCTCTCATCACCTTATACACCTCTATCAGGTCACCTTTCATCCTCCGTCGCACCAAGGAGAAAAGGCCGAGTTCACTCAACCTATTCTCATAAGGCATTCTCCCCAATCCAGGCAGCATCCTTGTAAATCTCCTCTGCACCCTTTCTATGGTTTCCACATCCTTCCTGTAGTGAGGCGAACAGGACTGAGCACAGTACAGCAAGTGTGGTCTGACTAGGGTCCTTAAAAGCTGCAACATTACCACTTGGTTCCTAAATTTAGTTCCACGATTGTTGAAGGCCAACACATCGTACGCCTTCTTAACCACAGAGTCAACCTACTCAGCTGCTTTGAGTGTCCGATTGACTCGGACCCGAAGATTGCTCCGATCCTCCACACTGCCAAGAGTCTAACCATTAACGTTATATTCTGCCATGATATTTGACCTACCAAAATGAACCATCTCACACTTATCTGTGTTAAACTCCATCTGCCACTTCTCAGCCTAGTTTGGCATCCCATCAAGGTCCCATCGTAACCTCTGACAGCCCTCGACACTATCCACAACACCTCCAACCTTTGTGTATACAACAAACTTACTCACCCACCCCATCCACTTCCTCATCCAGGTCATTTATAAAAGTTACGAAGAGTAAGGGTCCCAGAACAGATCGCTGAGGCACTCCACTGGTGACCGACCTCCATGCAGAATATCACCCGTGTACAACCACTCTTAGCCTTCTGTGGACAAACCAGTTCTGTATCCACAAAGCAATGACCCCTTGGACACCATGCCTCTTTACTTTCTCAATAAGTCTTGCATGGGGTACCTTACCAAATGCTTTGCTGAAGTCCATACACACTACATCTACTGCTCTTCCTTCATCAATGTGTTTAGTCACATCCTCAAAATATTCAATCAGGCTCGTAAGGCATGACCTGCCCTTGACAAAGCCATGCTGACTATTCCTAATCATATTATACCTTCTCAAATGTTCATAAATCCTGCCTCTCAGGATCTTCTCCATCAGCTTACCAACCACTGAGGTAAGACTCAGTAGTCTATAATTTCCTGGGCTATCTCTACTCCCTTTTTTAAATAAAGGAACAACATTCTCAACCCTCCAATCCTCCGGAACCTCTCCTGTTCCCATTGATGATGCAAAGGTGATAACAGCGTACAGTTATTTATCATAGACTTGGAGAATCGAGGAACAGATCGCAGATGTTGAGGTGAGAGGGGAAAGGGATTTAATGGGGAGCCGAGTGACAACCTTCTGTTACCCGGATGGTGGTCAGTCTCCGGAACGAGCTGACAGAGGAAGTGTTCGAAGCAGATGCTTTAGAAACTTGGTCACGTGGGTGTATAACACGTGATCCCTCCAAAATGACGTCATTTCTGCGAACTCTGACCTGTTTTATCAGTGGTTGGCAGCCCGCCGGGTCCCGAGGCAATGGGAGGATCTTCGTCCTTATCGATGCGGGGTTCCTCTTTCCGAAAGTTCAGCTCTGAGTAGGTGGAGTTCAGACCGGCTGGGAGAGAGAGTCGGACAGGCAGATAAGGAAGAGAGTGAGAGCCGTAGAGAATGGGAGAGGGAGTCGTGGAGACAGAGAAGAAGGGGGTGCTTGAGAGAAGAGTGAGAGGGATAGGTGAGGGAGAGAGAAAAGGTGAGACAGTGAGAGAGAGGGTGAGGGATTGGGGAAGAGAGAGGTCAGAGACGCACAGACAGAGAGAGAGAGAGGAGACGGGGTGAGAGAAGGGGAAGTAGGTGAGAAAAGGGGAAAGCAGGAAAAGAGAGTGGGGTTCGAAAAGGGAGAGAGTGGTTAAGGTTTTATTCCGCGCTCCCACTTACCGTCTCTCCCACTGTCCTCCCTCCTCAACACCCCGACACGGTGCTAACTCATCTCCACCACCCCCGCCCCACAGCGCTCGCTCCTCATTGCCCCTCCCTCCACACGGCACATCCCATGCTATCTCTCCCCACCGACCCTTCCCACTGCAGGCTCTCCTCAAACCATCTCACGGCTCTCCCCCAGTTCCGCCTCTCCCTGAGCAAAACACTCGGCACTGACTATCAAACAGAGTTCCCTCCTCATCACATCCCTGACGTGTTCCCTCTGACTTATTCTCAAACAGGGAATCATTAGGGTCAACTGTGCGCTTGCCCTGAGATGTCTCCACAGGATTGGAAACATCAGCTAAACAGAGTCAACCAACAAAGATGAAACTGACCTCGATCAGTCCGGAACCGGGGCTCAGAGACGGTCTTGAAATTAATTGCCACGTACGACACATCAGGTTCAACTGAGGACAGAACATCGGTGGACAGATACTGAGTGAAGCTCCTTCCACACCACCCTATCACACACTCTCCGGGTCAAACACAAAGTGAGGCTCCCTCCATACTCTCTCATCAGACTCCAGGGATCAAACACAGTGAGGTTCTCTCCACACCGTTCCAGCACTCACACCCGTGGCCAGACACAGAGTGACGCTCCCTCCACACCGTCCCGTTGCATACTCCCCTAGTCAGACTCAGAGTAAAACTACCGCCACACTGTCTCGTCGTCAAACACAGAGTGAGTATCCCCCACACCATCTGATCACACACTCCCCAGGTCAGACACAGAGCGAAGCTCCCTCCACTCCGTCCCATCACACACTCCCATGGTGAGACACAGTGTGTAGCTCCCTCCACACCGTCTCGCCACACACACACGGTGTCAGAAACAGTTTGAAGCTCCCTCCACACTTTCCTATCACATACGGCCTGTGTCAGACACAGAGTAAAACTACTTCCACACCGTCCCATTACACACTCCCGGGGTCAGACACGGAGTGAATCTCCCTCCACACCGTCCCATCACACACTCCCCAAGTCTGACACAGAGTAAAATTACCTGCACACCGTCCCATCACAAACTCACGGGGTCAGACACAGAGTGAATCTCCCTCCACACCGTCCCATCACACACTCCCGGGGTCAGACACAAAGTAAGTCTCCTCCACACCGTCCCATCACATACTCCAGTGTCAGACACAGAGTGAAATTCCCTCCACACCGTCCCATCACACACTCCCGGGGTCAGACACAGAGTGAATCTCCCTCCACTCCGTCTCTCTGCCCCACTCACCTCGGGAAGGAGACCCTGAGTCCGTTTTTTTGAACTTCACATTCGTGTAAGTCTCGCTGTCGTCCATCCTGTCAGGGATTCTCTGCCTTCTGAGCTCAGAAAGGGGAAGCAGCCGCTGTCAAAGGAAGCTCGTGTTGACAGGGGGTGAGGTCGACACCAGCAAACAGCAGATGAAGGGCTGAGACAGAGAGAGGCCGGGAGCAGGGGGAGGAAGTGCCGCGCAGGGCTAATATTGAGGGTGTGAGAGCGGGTGTTCTCGAGAGTTGACAGTGGCGGGGGCGCGGGGGGGAGAGTTGTGAGAGTGGGGAGCAAGCGGGAGAGGACAGTGTCAGGGAAGGTTGGGTAGTTCGGGGAGAATTGGGTGACAGGCGACAGATAGGGGGAGCGGAGAGAAATATGGGGTGGGTCAGAGGTAGCAGAGAATGGAGATTGAGAGGGTGGAAACAGCGGGGGATATTTGAAGAGGAATTAGGGGAGAGAGGAACAAAGCAGAGGGCAAGCTGATGGGGGAAAGAAAGGGAGGGAGAGAAAGGGACATGGGGCGTATGAGAGGAAGGAGAGAGACTGATACACAGAGAGAGTAGGGCAGGGAGGTTAGAAGGAGATAGAAAGAGAAGGGAGGGAGAAATGAGTGGAAGAAGGGGATTAGAGAGAGATGCAATGAGTGAAGAAGGAGTGAAAGACGGGGGGATATGTGTCACGCATGCAGAGACTCTGTTGTCCGGGAGAACTGTACCCCTCCACCCAACCTCCCCCCACACGCAGTTGGTTCCGGGTTTGATCGTCGGAGCCTCCAACTGCTCATCGCCGGGGATTCAGACCCTCTGTGTGTGAGAAACCACGGACCCAGGATAAACACCCAACACCCACCGAAGTAAGCGAGCCCCCTCCCTCCGAGTGAAATGAACAACTCCTCACAGTCTCTCTCTCAAATCTACACCACATTTACACCAGAAGAAGTCGCGAAAAGCAGACTGCCCTATTTTGGACTATGTAGTGCTTATCAGAGAAAATGGACGTGAAGCTGTTGAAGTTTACAGGAAACCAACGCACGCTGATCGGTATCTGCAGCTTGGCTCTCATCTCCAATTAGAAAATAAGTTGGGAGTTATCAGTTTTTCAGAGAACTCTTGAAAGCGTGCGGCTACACTGTCTGGACCTACATCAATCCACTATCTCCCTGTCTATCTCTCATGAATGTATCTGACACGCTTCAATATTGCAGCTCTCTCCCGCTCCCTCTCTCTCTCTCTACCGCCTCTCTCCCTAAGTCTTTCTATCTCACTTCCCCTTCACTAAGTCTTCACATTCTGTCTCCCCACTCTCTCTACCCCACTCTCTCTTTTCCCACTCTGTCCCGCTCACACTGAGCTTTCCCCTCACAGAAATGTGACAGGGTCGTTTCCAGGAAAGGCGCCGCCTGCTGGGCCGCCGGGATCGGTGACATTCAAAAACAGTAAGTAAGGGCGGGGCGAAAGGAGAAAGAGGGGCTTTGGATATACGGGGTGGGGATTGGGTAGCGAAGACGATGGTGGTGTGGGTTGCGATCTGCTGCAGCGGCTCTGTGTGTGTGTGTGTGTGTGTGTGTGTGTGAAGAGAGAGAGAGAGTGAGAGAGAGGGAGAGATAGAGAGAGAGAGAGAGAGAGAGAGAGAGAGAGAGAGAGAGAGAGAGAGTGCGGGGATGGGAGAGAGAGAAAGGGCCTCGGCATCCGCAGAACAAACATTCCCGGGGTCAGACACAGAGTGAATCTCCCTCCACACCGACCCAGCGCACACGCCCGGGGTCAGAAGCAGAGCGACGCTCCCTCCACACCGACCCAGCGCACACGCCCGGGGTCAGACACAGAGTGGTGCTCCCTCTCCACCATCCCATCACACACGCCCAGGGTCAGACACAGAGTGATGCTCCCTCCACACCGTCCCATCACACACTCCCGGGGTCAGACACAGAGTGGTGCTCCCTCCCCACCATCCCATCACACACGCCCGGGGTCAGACACAGAGTGATGCTCCCTCCACACCGTCCCAGAACACACTTAAGTCAAGTCAGGTCGCTTTTTATTGTCATTTCGACCATAACTGCTGGTGCAGTACACAGTGAAACTGAGACAACGTTTTTCAGGACCATGGTGCTACATTTAAAAATACAAAAACTATACTGAACTACGGAAAACAACACACAAATACTGTTACCCGGTGCTACATAGGCCAGCATATCCGGTGGAATCTCCTGATTCTTTAAGATCTCCGTACCCCGTCATGTACTTCTTCAGGTTGAGACCCTCCTGGGAATACTTCTGGTCTACATGGGAAGATCCCCCTCCCCACCCCCACCGGTCTATCGCTCGTACCCTCTTGCAACCGGGCCCCGTTTGCCACTTGGCTGAACCCCGCTTCACTCCTTTCATGGTCCCGCTGAAACCCGGTCTGTCCACAAATACTCCTCCCGACTTTGCCTCACTCAGCGCGATAAGGGTTGAGAATATTTTCCTCAGTCAGTGGGGAGTTAGCAAAAGGCAGCATGTAGCACACTCCCATTTCCTCATGTGCCGATTCCGTACCGTCATTCCTCCTTTGAACACCTGGAGAATAAAGACGCATATGTAAGGCTCCTTTTCATTGACTACAGCTCTGCCTTTAATACCATCATTCCAAATAAACTGATTCCTCAGCTCCGGAACCTGGGCCTTAGCACAGGATACAGGCTACAAGAATAGGGGACAAGCTCTCCTCTACAATCACCGTGAGCACCGATGCCCCACAAGGCTGTGTACTCAGCCCCCGGCTGTACTCAATATACACCCATGATTGTGTAGCCAAGTTTTCATCGAACTCAATATTGTCATGATCCGGTCCGTGCCGACCGCATTCCGGTTCACGGTCCGGTCCGTGGACTCATGACTCCGGGTCTTCCATCTGCCCCTGGTTTCAGTTGGGTTAATCATAGGCACCTGATTCCCATCATGGTGCTTGGAATATAAGTAGCCCTGGATTCCAGTGGGGTGTCTGGTTTGTATAGTCAGTCCCCCTTGGAGCAACCTGCTGATGGAAGGTTAGTGAAACGATTTGTGATCTCCAGGCCTGGTTGGAGGACCAGCGTTTCATGGAGCCTTGTTGCCACTCGTTGGAGTAGTCTTTGCGGTATGGATTCAGCTGTTTCCCGGGCCAGATGTGTGGCTGCCAGCCACTCCAAGCTAGGTAGGGATCTGGCTGTTTCTGCAGCCAGCTGAGGTTGCTGGCCGAACTGAGACTTAGAGCTTCCCTGGAGCAGAGATGGAACTGTCTGTTGTTCTTTGGTGTTTGTCTCTTCTTGTCCTCGCCTCTGTGGGGTAAATTAGGCCTTTCTGCCGTTGCCCTGCGGGGGGTGGGGTGTCATTTCTTGTCTTGTCCTCGTCTCCGTGGGGTAAGTCAGGCCGTTTTGCCGTTGCCCTGCGGGGGGTGGGGGGTCATGTCTTGTCTTGTCCTTGTCTCTGGTGGGTAAGTCAGGCCGTTCTGCCGTTATCTGACGGAGATACCTGTCCCACCTTGGTGTGCAGATGAAGTTTAGTCCTGGCTTGTCTTAGGATAAGTCCTGGCTCTATGTCTATGTTCTGTCCTGTCTCATGTTAGTGTCGTGTTAAAAATGAGTCCCGGCTTGTCTTAGGATAAGTCCCGGCTCTATGTCGATGTTCGGTTCCCAGTCTGTCTCTGAGCTCCAAGAAACCAGGTCTCGAGGATCCCGCAGCCAAGCTCCAAGAACACAAGCTTCGGGGATCCCAAGCCAAGCTCAAGACCCAAGACCCCAGCCTGCAGCCAAGCTCAAGACCCTAGATTCCAGTCTGCAGCCATGTTTTTTTCCCTTCTATCGTCATCAATGATGCCCTCACCCGCATCTCCTCCATTTCCCGCACTTCGGCCCTCACCTCATCCTCCCGCAACCACAACAGGGACAGAGTTCCCCTTGTCCTCACCTACCACCCCACCAGCCTCCGGATCCAGCACATTATCCTCCTGCAACTTCTGCCACCTTCAACAGGACCCCACCAGTAAGAACATCTTTCCCTCTCCACCCCTCTCCGCTTTCCGCAGGGATTAGTCCCTCCGCGACTCCCTGGTCCACACGTCCCTTGCCACGGATCTCCCACCCGGCACTTATCCCTGTAAGCGTAAGTGCTACACCTCCTCTCTTGCCACCATTCAGGGCCCCAAACAATCCTTCCAGGTGAGACAACACTTCACTTCTGCATCTGTTGGGGTCATCTATTGCATCCGGTACTCCCGGTGCGGCCTCCTCTACATCGGTGAAACCCGGCGCAGATTGGGGGACCGCTTCGTCGAGCACCTCCACTCCGTCTGCCACAACAGACAGGATCTCCCGGTTGTCACCCACTTCAACTCTGCTTCCCATTCCCATTCATATATATTCATACATGGCCTCCTCTACTGACATGATGAGGCTAAACTCAGGTTGGAGGAGCAACACCTCATATACCGTCTAGGTAGTCTCCAGCCCCTTGGTATGAACACAGAATTCTCCAACTTCCGGCAATTCCATCCCCATCCCTTCCTCTATCCCTATGTCACTCTGCCCCCACGCCCAGCTGCCTATCACCTCCCTCATGGTTCTGCCTCCTTCTTCTACCATCCATTGTTTTCAGGGCTGTGACCTCAATGCTTACTCTCCTCCACCCCTTTGTCTTTCACATTACTGGTCTAGAAACTGACGCTACAAGCATTCTTCAAATCCTTCCCCATCTTTCATTCTTCAGTCCTGACGAAGGGTTCCGGCCCGAAACGTCGACTCATCGTTTCTGACTGATGCTGCCCGACCTGCTGAGTTCATCCAGCGTGCTGAAAATGTAGCTATGTCATGTCCTTGCCTGGTTCAGGGGTCCGAGCCCAAGGCAAGACCCAGGTTCTCAGTCCAAGCCTTACCTCCTAGTCCATCGTTTCTAGTCCTGGTCCCGTTTTCCCCAGCCCAAGTCTGCGTTCTTGTCCCTGCTCCGTGTCTGTATCCGGTCAGGTCCCTACTCTAGTCCAGTCCAGTTCCTTGTACTTCGCAATTGGGTCCGTTCCCAGCACCCCATTGTGACAAGCATATAAGTTTACTGATGAGACAACACTAGGATGCCGTGTCTCGGGTAATAATGAGTTTCAGTACAGAGAGGAAATTAAGAACCTGGTGGCATGGTGCGATGACATAACCTATCCCTCAACGTCAGCAAGACGAAGGAATTGGTTGTTGACTTCAGAAGGAGTAGCGGACCGCATGACCTAATTTACATCGGTGGTGCGCAAGTGGAATAGGTCAAAAGCTTTAAGTTCCTCGGGTTCAGTATCAGAAATAACCTGATTTGATCCACCCAAGTAGAGTCCACTGCCAAGAAGGCCCACAAGCGCATTACTTCCTGAGAAAGATAAAGAAATTTGGCCTGTCCCCGAAAACCCTCAGTAATTTTTATAGATGCACCGTGGAAAGCATCCTTCTGGGGTGCATCACAACCTGGTCTGGAAGTTGTCCTGCCCAAGACCGAAAGAAGCTGCAGGAGATCGTGAACACGGCGCAGCACATCACACAAACCAATCTTCCGTCCTTGCACTCACCTTACACCGCACGCTGTCGGAGCAGTGCTGCCAGGATAATCAAGGACACGACCCACCCAGCCAACACACTTTTCATCCCTCTTCCCTCCGGGAGAAGGCTCAGGAGCTTGAAGACTCGTACGGCCAGATTTGGGAACAGTTTCTTTCCAACTGTGATAAGACTGCTGAACGGATCCCGACCCGGATCTGGGCCGTACCCTCCAAATATCCGGACCTGCCTCTCGGTTTTTTTGCACTACCTGACCTTCCGTTTTCTATTTTATGATTTAAATTTTTAATATTTACTATCGATTTGTATTCCAGGGAGCGCGAAGCGCAGAATCAAATATCGTTGTGATGATTGTACGCTCTAGTGTCAATTGTTTGGCGACTATTTTAGAAGTATAAGGTATCCCATTCAGGGGTAGAGGCCTGTCGCCGCGACATTTCTCGGAATGGGCTGTTCGGTTATCCGAATAAGACCATAAGATATGAGAGAGAAGTAGGCCATTCGGTCCATCAAGTCTGCTCCGTCATTAATTCATGAGCTGATCCAATTATTCCAGTCATCCTCACTCCCTTGCCTTCACTCGATACCCTTCGATGCCCTGGCTAATCAAGAATCTATGCATCTCTGCCTTAAATACACCCAATGTCTTGACCTTCAAAGCCGTTTGTGGCAACAAATTCCACAGATTTACCACCCTCTGACGAAAGTAATTTCTCCGCATCTCTGTTCTAAATGGACGTCCTTCAATCCTGAAGTCGCGCCCTCTTTTCCTAGACTCCCCTACCACGGGAAATAACTTTGCTATATCTAATCTGTTCAGGCATATTAAAGTTCGGAATGTTTCTTTGAGATCCCATCTCATTCTCCTGAACTCCAGGGAGTACAGCTCAAGAGCTGCCAGACGTTCCTCATACGGTAACCCTTTCGTTCCTGGAATCACTCTCGTGAATCTTCTGGACCCTCTCCAATGGCAGTATATCCTTTATAAAATAAGGAGCGCAATACTCCATACAATACTCCAAGTTTGGTCTCACGAGTGACTTTTAGAGGCTCAACATCATATCCATGCTCTTATATTGCATACCTCTAGAAATGAATGCCAACATTGCATTCACCTTCCTATAAGCATATAACCATATAACAATCACAGCACGGAAACTGGCCATTTCGGCCCTTCTAGTCCGTGTCAAACTCATACTCTCACCTAGTCCCACCGACCTGCACTCAGCCCGTAACCTTCCATTCCTTTCCTGTCTATATAGCTGTCCAGTTTAACTTTAAACGACAACATCGAACCTGTCTCGACCACTTCTGCTGGAAGCTCGTTCCACACAGCCACCACTCTCTGAGTAAAGAAGTTCCCCCTCGTGTTACCCCTAAACTTTTGCCCTTTAACTCTCAACTCATGTCCTCTTGTTTGAATCTCCCCTACTCTCAATGGAAAAAGCCTATCCACTTCAACTCTATTTATTCCCCTCATAATTTTAAACACCTCTATCAAGTCCCCCCTCAACCTTCTATGTTTCAAAGAATAAAGACCCAACTTGTTTAACCTTTCTCTGTAACTTAGGTGATGAAACCCAGGTAACATTCTGGTAAATCTTCTCTGTACTCTCTCTATTTTGCTGACACCTTTCCAATAATTTGGTTTCCAGAACTGTGCACAATACTCCAAATTTGGCCTTACCAATGCCTTATACAAATTCAACACTACATCCCAACTCCTATACTCAATGCTCTGATTTATAAAGGCCAGCATACCAAAAGCTTTCTTCACCGCCCTATCCACATGAGATTCCATCGTCAGGGAACTATGCACCATTATTCCAAGATCCCTTTGTTCTACTGCATTCTTCAATGCCCTAATATTTACCATGTATGTCCTATTTTGATTCGTCCTTCCAAAATGTAGCACCTCACATTTATCAGCATTAAACTCCATCTGACATCTTGCAGCCCACTCTTCTAACTAGCCTAAATCTCTCTGCAAGCTTTGAAAGCCTACTTCATTGTCCACAACGCCACCGATCTTAGTATTATCTGCATACTTACTAATCCAATTTATCACCCCGTCATCCAGATCATGAATGAATATGACGAGCAACATTGGACCCAGTGCAGATCCCTCAGGTACACCACTAGTCTCAGACATCCAATCTGGCAAAGTTATCCACCACTACTCTCTGGCATCTCCCATCCAGTCACTGTTGAATCCATTTTATTACTTCAATATTAATACCTAACGATTGAACCTTCCTCGTCAACGCTCAATTTCTCCCCCATCTCTTTTGGCTACACACATAGCCGTCCACCCTGATTCTCTAAGGGATCAGATGTTTTCTCAGCAGTATCTCCAATGATAGTTATTGTATTGAGGTCCTCACCCCCCATAACACCCATAACGTCCCTCTTTGACATGTTAGGCACGTACTCCACTGTGAATACGACACGAAATAGTCATTCAAAGCCTCTGCCGTTTCCTCATTGCCCAATGTCAATTTCCCCTTCTCTTCCTCCTACATTCACTTTGGCCACCCTTTTCTGTTTTAGATAATCACAGAAGCTTTTACTGTCCAAAATTAATTTTGTGCTGGTTTAGTTTGATAATCTACCTTCCCTTTCTTTATTGCTCCTTACTGGTTCTTTGTTGTTTTTTAAAGTTTTCCCAGTCTTCCAGTTTCCCACTACACTTCTCGACTTCGTACGCACGAGTTTTATGTTTGATTACTTATTTTCTGTCCTTGATTATCGAAGGCTGGCTCTCCCCACACTTCCTGTCCTTTGCTTTAATTGGAATATACTTTGGTTGAGCACCGTGAGAAATTTCTTTGAAAGTCTGGCACTGTTTCTCAACCGGCCCACCATATTGTCTGTGTATCCAGTCAACTCTAGCCAAATCGTCCCTCATCCCATTGTGGTGTGTCACTGCGGGCTGTGTCGCTGTCATGGGTAGGGTATCGGCTGCGTAACGGTGAGGTGAGCGTCCGTGTCACGATGAGGGTTGTGTGGGAGTCACGATGTAGACCGTGTCCGTGTCACTATGAGGGTAGTGTTTGTGTTACGGTGAGGGGAATGTCAGTGTCACTTTGAGGAGAGTGTCGGTGTCACGGTGAATGGAATGCGGTTTCACGGTATGGGGCGTCCCGGTTTCTCAATGAGTGCGGCGTAGGTTTCACGGTGAGGTGTGTGTCAGTGTCACGTGTTGGGTCGTGTCGTGCGAATGTTTTGCGACTATCGCTGTCTCAGTGAGGGGGCTGTCGGTGCCATGATTTGGGGCATGTCCGTTTCGCCATGAAAACCCCATGTCGCCATGAGGCGAAATTTGGTGTCACGGGGCGATGCGAGTCGCTCGCACGGTCGCAATGTGGGAGTTTCTCCGTGATGGAGGTGTCGGTGTCACGGTGAAGTACGCTTGGTGTCACGGTGAAATAGTCTGTCAGTGTCACCTTGAGAGGCGTGTCCGTGTCACTGTGCTGTTTTACGCTCACGTTTCATTCCACTCTGTTTGTTTACGGTCTGACTCCCCCGGAGCCCGTCCGACTCACCATGGATCGAGAGCCCGGCCAGAATCATGACGAGGGCGAAAGTAGTTAGGCAGAACGGGCAGATCTTACGGTACGGTCTATTTCCCATGTTCACTTTCGGCTCCTGTTTCTGCAACACCTGTACAGAAACCATTCAGTGTGTGCGTGAATTCAGCCGTGAATCCCACTGGGACTCCCTTACACCCACAATCCGCGCTCTGTCCTTCCTCCACGATCACCCCTCCCTCTCTCAATCAAATCTACTTTCAGCCGTTGCGCTCAGAGTCCAAATTCCTTGACTTAGCAGAGGCTGACAGATGTCTGACGCATTCCAGAAATCAGTCAGATCTCCCCTGAACCTCCTCCGCTCCAGATGAAGCAACTCAGGTGTCTGACCTCTCGTTGTAACACATTCCATCCAATCCAGGCAGCGTCCACTTAAACCTCTCCGGAGGCTGCCCAAAGCCTTGACATCCTTCCGATAATGTGGTGACCAGAACTGTAGACAATACACCTGATTCAGCCTAACTAGTGATTTTCATAAAGTTGCAACTTAACTCCCTGACATTTGTACTGAATGCCCCGACTAATAAAGTCAAGAATACCACAGGCCTTGTTAACCAACCCACGTCCCGGGAGCTATGAACATGGACCCCAAGATCCCTCTGCCTATCAACACCATTTAGGGTCTTGACTTTAATCGTGTACCATCTCTTTCATTTGACCTAACAACGTGCAACACTTTATGTTTGTCCAGGTTAAACCCCTACTGCCATTTCTCCAACCCATATTTGTAACTGATCCATATCGCACTGAATTATTTGCCAGTCTTCTTCGCTCTCTACAACAGCACATCTCGCTGTAACATCTGCAACCTACTGACCCACCCATCTACATTTTCATCCAGATCATTTGTAAACATCAGAAACAGGAGAAGTTCCCGTTGCAACCATAGATACAGATCACTTAATGGCAGTAGAACAAGGTAAACCAATAACAGAACGCAGAGTAGAGTGTCACAGTTACAGAGAGAGTGCACTGCAGGCAGTCATTAGGGTGCAAGGTGCCACGACGAGGTTGATCGTGAGGTCAGTTCATCTGATCGTCCAGGACCCGGGATGTTTCTGATCGCGTTCACGATATCTTGAAGTGGGAAGGAGAACAGCCAGAGGTCCTGGTACATACTGGTACCAACGACATGAGTAGAAAAAGGGAGGAGGTCCTGACAAAAGACTACAATCAGTTAGGAAAGAAGATCACAGTACAAAGGAGCTGAAGTAGGCCAATCGACCCATCGAGTCTGCTCCGCCGCTCCAACATGAGCCAAATTATTCTCCTATCTAGTTCCAATTTCAGGCTTTTCCCCCATATCCCTTGATACCCTAACAAATCAGAATCCTATCAATCTCCTCCTTAAACGCCCTCCATGATTGGGCCTCCACAACTGTTTGTGGCAACGAATTCCATAGGTCCACGACCCTGTGGCTAAAACGTTTATCCTCATCTCTCTTTTAAATGGTACCCTCTGATTCTAAGACTGTGGGTTCTTGACCTGGACTCACCCACCAAGGGAAACAGCCCTTCCACATCAACTCTGTCCAACCCTTTCAACATTCGAAATGTTCCTATGAGATCCCCTCTCATTCTTCTATACTCTAATGAATACAGTACAAGAGCCGACAGAAGCTCCTCATATTTTAGGCCCTGCATTCCAGGAATTATCCCCGTGAATCTTTTCCGAACACTCTCCAAAATCAGTACATCCCTTCTAAGATAGGGGGCGCAAAAGTGCACACAGCATTCCAAATGAGGTCACACCAGTGCCCCATAGAACCTCATCAACACCTCCTTACTCTTACACACTATTCCTCTTGAAATGAACGCTAACATAGCATTTGCTTTCCTCAGAGCAGATCCAAGCTGATGGTTAACCTTTAGGGTGTCCTGCAGGAGGACCCCCAAGTCCCTTTGCACTTCCGATTTTTGAATTGTTTCCCCATCTAAATAATAATCTGCCCGATTATTTCTTCTTCCAAAATATACAGCCGTACTTTTCTGTTGAAGAAAATATCAAGGCCTTATATTGTAATGGGTATTGAAGGGCAAATGGTTTGTTTTAAAATGTGAATTCGAAATTTACAATCATTTATCTGTAACTAATGTACTCTGTGTGACTGAAATGTGCCTCGCAACAGAGATATAAAAATAACTGCATCTGTACTTCTTTGTTCTGAGATTTTTTATATGTCTGCGGTTGAGCCAGCTGGCCTGAGAACTAACACTTAAGTGAAATGTTTTTGAGAACTAACTAAAGGACTAGATTCCTGAGAACGAACACTTCAGTGAAATGTGTTGCGGCTCAGGAACATATTTTTGCTACTTCCCTTTTCAGTAGTGTTCTCTGAAAATGCTAGACAAAAGTTCAAATAAGGAATTATCTTTTCATACAATGTCCTGAGGCACGTGACCTTTACTTCTGTTTAAAAAAAAATCCACCCAAGTGTCTCTTGTCACGTACCATAAATATGACTGAGTTTTCTTGTTTGAGGTAGCTCCGGGATCCCCCTTTCAGGTGCTGGGCTCACCATGATATCATGTGACAAATAAAGAATTTTCAACGGGACTATCCCTCCGGGTCCGAGTATTATTTTTCCGCGACAATTTCTCAACATAGTATCTCATCTTTCATTTATTTGCCCACTCTCCAAAACTGACCATGTCCCTCTGTAACGTTTCCGTTTCTTCAACACTTCCTGCTCCTCCACCTATCTTGGTTTCATCCGTAAAAGAGACACACCTGCGAAGATTATTACCACCACACACATCTAACCATATAACCATATATCAATTACAGCACGGTAAGAGGCCATCTCGGCCCTTCCTGTCCGTGCCGAACGCTTACTCTCACCTAGTTCCACCAACATGCACTCAGCCCATAACCCTATATTCCTTTCCTATCCATATACCTATCCAATTTTTCTTTTATGAGAATATCGAACCTACCTCTACCACTTGTACTGAAAGCTCGTTCCACACAGCCACGACTCCCTGAGTAAAGAGGTTGCCCCTCGTGTTAGCCCTAAACTTCTGCCCCCTAACTCTCAACTCATGTCCTCTTGTTTGATTCTCCCCTACTCCCCTACACAACCCTTCTATTGTGACTTGGCATGAACTTTTAACATCATTTATTTTCACCCTCGCTCCTGAGATCCAGTATATCCTGACTTTCCCAATCCACGTCAATATTAAAATCCCCCATAATTATCTTCACAATTTCCTTCTGACACGGTTTTTCCTTTTTCCAGCTTTAACGTGTAGTCCACTTCCCGGCTGCTGTTTGGAGACCTGTATATAACTGCTATTAATGTATTTTTACCCTTGCCATTTCTTAATTTCCCAAAGAAGCTGAGAAGCAGGGCCTCAAAGGTAGTAATCTCACGATTACTTCCTGTGCCACGTGACAGTGAGTGCAGGAATCGAATGAGGTGGAGGATAAATTAGTGGCTGAGAGATCGGAGCTGGGGGCAGGGATTTAGACTTCTGGATCACAGGGAATTCTTCTGGGGCAGGTCTGACCTGTACAAAAATGAGGGGCCGCACTTGAATCCGAGGGGGACCAATTTCCTGGCGGAAAGGTTTCCTAAGACTTTCTGGGAGAGTTTAAACTCGAATTTCGGGGGGTTAGGAACCAAACTGAAGAGACGGGGGAAAGGGAGGTTTGCTCACAAACAGAGAAATCTTGGAGACAGTGCGAGATGGAGGATAGGCAGATGATACAGAAAGGACGCGCTCTGACCGATTGCTTGAGATGTGTCTAAATTAATGCGAGGAGTATTATGAATAAAGCGGAGGAGTTAGAGCATGGATCAGCATTTGCAGCTACGATGTTGTGGCCATTTCAGAGACTTGAATGGTTCAGGGGCAAGAATGGCTACTTCAAGTGCCAGGGTTTAGCTGTTTCAGAAACGATAGGGAGGGAAGCAAAAGAGGTGGGTGGTGGCACTGTTGATCAAAGATAGTGTTACGGTTGCAGAAAAGGAGTAAGTCATGGAACAGTTATCTACGGAACCTCTGTGGGTGGAAGTCAGGAATAGGAAGGGAAGTTAGGAATAGGAAGGGGTCAATAACTCTGAAGGGTGTTTTTTTTCATAGACCACCCAACAGTAACAGGAACATTGAGGAGCAGATATGAATGCAGGATCTGGAAGGAGTAATAATAACAGAGTTGTTGTGGCTGGAGATTTTAATTTCCCAAATAATGATTGGCATCTCCCTAGAGTGAGATGTTTAGATGGCGCAGAGTTTGTTAGGTTCAGGAGGGTTTCTGGACACAATTTGTAGATAGGCCTACAAGAGGAGAGGCTGTACTTGATCTGCTATTGGGAAATAAACCGTATATTTTAACGCAGGAAGCTTTAAAGAAAGGCGGTAGAGCTCAGGGCATGAATCAACACAGTGAGTTATGATATTGTGACCATTATTAAGTATTGGTTGTAGGAGGAGACAGCAGGACAGCGCGATATTTCGTGTTTCCCTATTTTTAGACGTGAGAAAGCGGAAGGAATGACAGGAGGAGGGAAAACATTACTGAAGAGAAAATGTCACCGCAGCGCACAGTCAGGACAGACAAGAGAACTCGTCTAAGTGAGGCATTATGACACCCTCTGATCATTAGGCACAACCCTCCAATCCGAATGTACTCCCTGAACCATGACTCTCTGCCTTCTGCGGGCAAGCCAATTCTGAATTCACATGGGCCAAACTTCCCTGGGTCCCATGCCTGCTTAATTTCTGAATACGCCTACCGTGTGTAATCTTGTCAAATTCCTTACTAAGATCCATGCAGATCATATCCAGTGCACTACTCTCATCTATATACCTGGTCACCTCCTCAAATAACTCTATCAGGCTTGACAGACACGATCTGCTTTTCCCAAAGCAATGCTTACTGTCCCTAATCAGACCATGATTCTCCAATTGCCCTTAAATCCTATCTCTAAGTATCTTTTCCAACAGTTTTCCAACCACAGACGTAAGGCTTACTGGTCTACAATGAACCGGACGATCTTTACTATATTTCTTGAACAAGGGGACAACATTCGCCTCTCTCCCATCCTCCGGTACCATTCCCGTGTACAACGAGGACATAAAGATCCTAGCCAGAGGCTCAGCAATCTCTTTCCTTGCCTCATGGAGCAGCCTTGTGTATATTCCGTCAGGCCCCGGGAGCTTAGCCGTCCAATAACTTCAACACCTCCTCTCCCTTAATATCAGCATGCACCTAAGCATCAACCTCACTCATACAGTCCTCTCCGTCAACAAGTTCCCTCTCATTGGTGAATACCGAAGGGAAATATTCATTGAGGACCACGCTCACTTCCACAGCCTCCAGGCACATCTTCCCTCCTTTATCTCTAATCGGTCCTACCTTTACACCTGTCATTCTTTTCTTCTTCACAAAACTGAAGAACGGCTTGGGGGCTTTCCTTTACCCGACTCGCCCTGGCCTTCTCATGCCTCTTTCTTGCTCTTCTCAGCCCTTTCTTAAGCACCTTCCTTGCAACCCTATATTACTCAATAGACCCATCTGACCCTTGCTTCCCAAACCTCATGTATGCTGCCTTCTTCCACCTGACTGGATTTTCCACTTCACTTGTCACCCATGGTTCCTTCACCCTACCATTCTTTATCTTCCTCACCGGGACAAATTTATCCCCAACATCCTGCAAGAGATCTCTAAACATCGACCACATTTCCACAGTACACTTTGCTGGAAAAAAAAACTTCATCCCAATACACATCCACAAGTTCTAGCTTATCGTCTCATAAATTGCCCTTCCCCATTTTTTCCTGTTCTATCTGATCGTATTCTTTTCCATGATAATGCTAAAGGCCAAGGAGCGGTATTCACTGTCCCCCAGATGACTCACACACTGAGAAAGCTGTGACCTGATCCGGTCCGTTCCCTAATACTAGATCTAGTATGGTGCTCCGCCTAGTCGGCCTGTCGACATACTGTACAGGAATCTGTCCTGGACACACTTAACAAATTCTGCCCGGTCTAAACCATTGGAACTAACCAGGTACCAATCAATATTAGGAAAGTTAAAGTCACCCAAGATACCACCCCTGTTATTTTTGACCTTTCCAAAATCTGCCTGCCAATCTGCTCCTCGGTATCTCTGCTGCTACCAGGAGCAAAAGAATACTCCAAACAGAGCAACTACTCCCTTCCTGTTCCTGACTTCTACCCCTACTGACTCAAAAGAGGATCCTGCTACATTACCCAGCCTCTCTGTAGCTGTAATAGTATCCCGACCACCCCTCCTCCCCTTTTTTCCGCCCTCCCCCATCCTTTTCAAGGACTTTAATCCAAGAATATCGAGAATCCATTCCTGCCCTGGTGCCAGCCAAGTCTCCATAATGGCTACTACATCATAATTCTATATACGTACCAAGCTCTGACTTCACTGACACAGCCCCCGTCGTGACACGAACGCGCCCCGCATCGTATTACCGACACAACGGCAAGGTGCACCGTAGTAGAACCTTACCACTGAAAGATACCGACCTTTCACAGTAACACGGAAACACTCCTCCCCTGTATGCATAGTACCCCCTCTCTCCAAAACCCCTCCCAGAATCTGTCGAACTCTCCCTCTCCTGCACTACTCCCTGTCCTCGTCACGCACTCCCTCCACTGCACCACTCCAGTCTCCGTCACGCCTCCCTTCCTTTCAAGCTACCATTCTCCGTGACCCATTGCCTCTCCTGCACACATTCCCTACCTTCCTTACCGCCCACCCCGTTGCCGTGAAACGCTCCATCCAGTAAAACCCTTCGAATCTCCGCCCCGCCACTCGCCCCTCCCTTTCTGTGTTCAGAGGCAATTGTGGGAAGGCTGAGGGAGAAATTACTTGTGGTGCTACACCTCCCCCTTCCACAGGATATCTATCGCCAGGCTCAGAGCCTCTTCAAGCTCTGCATGCACAGGCCGGTCTTATGGTTCCACACTACTTGCATCAGAATCTGCAAAAAAAGAAAAAAAAAACCCTTTCCCTGGCCTCCTCTCTCCTCCCCTTCCTTCCTCTTCCCGCAGCATACCATCCGGTCACACACAGACACCACCTCCGAGAGACACACATAATTCGAGATTACTGGAACGCCGAAGTGCTGGGTATTGGTGAGTGGGGAGACCGGAGAAGGGAGAACCTTGAGCAGTTTTTCTGACTCCAGTGGAGTGTGCTGCGATGGTGCGGGAGGTACTTCACATGTCCGACTCCGGGAGTGTGATGGGATAATATTTAGTGAGTTTTACTGGTTGCCTGAACAAGAAGTGTGTTTTGGAACGGTGAGAAGGGAGCTTCACTCTGTGCCTCACTCCGGGAGTGTGTGATAGGACGGTGTAGAGGGTGCTTCATTCCGTGCCTGACCCCGGGAATGTGTGTTGGGACGGTGTGGAGGGAGCTTCACTCCGTGTCTGACCCCGGCAGTGTGTGACGGATCGTTGAGTAGATTCCAGGAGAGTGTGATGAGATAGTCTGGAGGGAGCCTCGCTCTGTCTCTGACACGTAGTCCTAGGTCAGAGGATTTCAGCATTTAAACAGACTGTAATGAGAGATAGGGAGCAAGAAAATGGTAACTCACACGTTCTGCTCCAAAAGCTGCAATACGAACACCCTTTCTGTGGCCTCCTCTTCCTTCCTCTTCTCTCAGCACATAATTCCTTCTCTATGTTTCTTAACTGATGAGCAAGCAACAGGAGGCCCTGGTCCACATAGGTAACAATGACACCGGTATGTATGGGAAGGTGGTTATACAAAGTGAGATCAGGGATTCACCAATTAAATGAAAGGACAGAACCGTTATCCATCCCAGGGATTTGGGGAGAGTTGTTGAAGTCTAGTTGCAGGGGGATGGGATTCAGAGTTCCAGAGCAGACAGCGGTGTCGGTGTGGAGATAGATGTTGTAAATAACTCAGACAAAGGCTGGAATCAATCTGTGGAGCATGTTGTGACTGGTGTTCTGATCCGCGTATACTTCAATGCTGGACGATTTAAGTAAAGTCGGATGAGCTCAGGGCATGAATCAACACTGAATTATAATATTGTTACCATCATTGAGACTTGGTTGCAGGCGGAGCAAGCCGGACAGCACGACATTTCGGGCGTCCCTATTTTGAGTCGTCAAAAAGAGGAAGGAATTAATGGAGGAGGGGTGACATTCGTAGGCTGAGAAAACGTCACACGAGTGCACAGTCAGAACAGGCAAGATAACTCGTCTAAGTGAGGTATTGTGGGTGGAAATGAGGGATAAGAAATTTATCACCATTTGGACTAGCCATCAGTCTGCTGTGTTCGGAGAAACAAAGCTGTAGAGAGATCGCAGACTGTTGAGGGAAACATAAGGTTATGATAGCAGGTGAGTTTAGCTTTCCACGTATTGACTGGGGGCCGTATATTTCAAATGGACAAGTGGGAGAGAGTTTGTCACAAACAGTCAGGGAAGTTTCTTTAATCAGTACGTAGAAGGCCCAACGACAAAAAATCAATACATGTTCTCCTGCCACGGAATGAGACAAGGGAGGTGGAAAATCTGTATCTCGTGATCATAAAGCCATTAGTGTTAAGGTAATTATGGGAAAAAAACGGGACTGGCCATCGGGTTTAGATTCTAAATTGGAGCAAGGTCAATTCTACGTTGGATCAGAAAGGATCTGGAAAGTGTAGATTTGGACAAGTTGTGTTCTGCCAAAGATGTACTTGGTAATTTAGAGCCCAAGTTCTGTTTAAAGTCAGTGTTACAGGGAAGAGCCGCGACTGTGAATTGTGGGAAGTGTTGAAGGAGAGAGGGACTTTGAGGTACACGGCTGGGGTACCCACACTGTGAATGGGAAAGTGGGCCAGCGGCCCAAATGTGATATTGTATACACCCTTACCGTGACACTGGTCCACACACTCACCGTGACACCGACACGTTCTTCATCCTGACAGCGATACACCGTCACTCCCTGCATCGTAACATTGACACACAACTCCCCGTCTCCATTATCCCCTACCCTTCACAAGCACCTCTGATCTCCGTGACACACCATCTACCGTGCACAACAGCCCTTCCGCGGAATCCCCTAACTCCACTACGCTCCTCCCCGTCCCGGTGACCAACTCTATCCCCTAGAGATCTCCACATCTCAGAGTTTACACTTTCCTCCTAGGGTTACGCATAGCCGTACATTTTCCTACCCAGGGGTCTCTTAAAAGACCCTACCTTATCCGCCTCCACCACCGCCGGCGGCAACCCATTCCACGCACGCAACACTCTCTGTGTCAAAAACGTATCCCCCGACATCTCCACAACACCCGCAACCTTTGTGTCATCAGCAAATTTACTAACCCATCCCTCCACTTCTTCATCCAGGTGATTTATAGAAATCACGAAGAGAATGGGTCCCAGAGCAGATCCTGGAGGCACACCACTGGTCACCGACCTCCATGCAGAATATGACCCGTCTACAACCTCTCTTTGCGTTCTTTGACCAAGCCAATTCTGAATCCACAAAGCAATGTCCCCTTGGATCCCATGCCTCATTACTGTCCCAATTAGCCTTGCATGGGCTACCTAACCAAATGCCTTGCTGAAATCCTTATACACTACATTTATTGCTCTTCCTTCATCAATGTGTTTAATCACATCCTCAGAAAATTCAGTCGTACTCGTAAGGCACGACCTGCCCTGACAATGCCATACTGACTATTCCTAACATATTTCGCATCTCCAAATGTTCATAAATCCTGCCTTTCAGGATCTTTTCCAACAACGTACCAACCACTGGAGTAAGACTTAATGGTCTATAATTTCCTGGGCTGTCTCTACTCCCTTCGTTGAATAACAGAACAACATCCGCGAGCCTCCGATCCTCCGGATCTTCTCCAGTCCCCAATGATGATGCAATGATCATTGCCAGAGGCTTAGCAGTTTCTTCCCTCGCCTCCCAGAGTAGCCTGTGGTGCATCTCCGTCAGAAAATAGAAGTTTAATATAAGATTGTGATAGCGGGCAGTTTTAGCTGTCCGCGTATTGACTGTAAGTCGTATACTGCAAAAGTACCATATAACCATATAAGCATATAACGATTACAGCAAGGAAACAGGCCATCTCGGCCCTTCTAGTCCGTGCCGAACTCTTACTCTCACCTCGTCCCGCCGACCTGCATTCAGCCCATAACCCTCCATTCCTTTGCTGTCCATATATCTGTCCAATTTAACTTTAAACGACAACATTGAACCTGCCTCGACCACTTCTGCTGGAAGCTCGTTCCACACAGCGACCACTCTCTGAGTAAAGAAGTTCCCCCTCATGTTACCCCTAAACTTTTGCCCTTTAACTCATGTCACCTTGTTTGAATCTCCACCACACTCAATGGAAAAAAAGAGCTATCCAAGTCAACTCTATCTGTTCCCCCCCCACCCCATATTTTAAATACCTCTATCAAGTCCCCCCTCAGGCTTCCACGCTCCAAAGGATAAAGACCCAACTTGATCAACCTTTCTCTTGCAACTTAGGAGATGAAACCCAGATAACATTCCAGTAAATCTTTTCTGTACTTTCTGAATTGTGTTGACATCTTTCCTATAATCCTATAACCGTATACAAACTTGGCCTTAGCAATGCCTTATACAATTTCATCATAACATCCCAACTTCTATACCCAATGCTCTGATGTATAAAGGCCAGCATACCAAAAGCTTTCTTTACCACCCTATCCACATGAGATTCCACCTTCAGGGAACTATGCACCATTATTCCTAGATCCCTCTGTTCTACTGTATTCTTCGATGCCCTACCATTTACCATGTATGTCCTATTTTGATTAGTCCTACCAAAATGTAGCACCTCACATTTATCAGCACTAAACTCCATCTGTCATCTTTCAGCCCACTCCTCTCACTGGCCTAAATGTCTCTGCAAGCTTTGAAAACCTGCTTCATTATCCACAACTCCACCTGTCTTAGTATCATCTGCATACTTACTAATCCAAATCACCACCCCATCATCCAGATCATTAATATATATGACAAACTACATTGGACCCAGTACAGATCCCTGAGGCACACCACTGGTCACCGGCCTCCAAACTGACAAACTGTTATTCACCACGACTCTCTGGCGTTTTCCATTCAGCCACTGCTGAATCAATTTTACTACTTCAATATTAATACCTAACGATTGAACCTTCCGAAGTAACTTTCCGTGTGGAAATTTTGTCAAAAGCCTTACTGAAGTCCATATAGACAACCTCCACCGCTTTACCCTCGTCAACTTTCCTCGTAATCTCTTCAAAAAAACAATCAGCTTTATCAAACATGACCTTTCACGCACAAATCCATGTAACTGTTCCTAATCAGACCCTGTCTATCCAGATAATTATGTATACCAGCTCTAAGAATACTTTCCATCAATTTATCCACCACTGACGTCAAACTCACAGGCCGACAATGTTTAGGGTTACTTAGGAACCTTATTAAACAGTGGAACAACATAAGCAATACGCCAATCCTCCGGCACCATCCCCGTTTCTAATGACCAGTGAAATATATCTCTCAGAGCTCCTGCTATTTTCAAACTAAATTCCCTCAAGGTCCTAGGTAATATCCCGTCAGTACCTGGAGACTTATCCACTTTTATATTCATTAAAAGCGCCAGTACTTCCTCTTATGTAATCATCATAGTTTCCATCACGACCCAACTTATTTCCCTTACCTTACACAATTCAATACCCTTCTCCTTAGTGAACACCGAAGAAAATAAATTGTTCAAAATCTCCCCCATCTCTTTTCGCACCGCACATAGCCGTCCACTCTGATTCTCTAAAGGATCAATTTTATCCCTCACTATCGTTTTTGCTATTAATATAACTGCAGAAACCCTTTGGATTTATTTTCACCTTACTTGCCAAAGCCACCTCATATCTTATTTTAGCTTTTCTGATTTATTTCTTAAGATTATTTTTTTACATTATTTATATTCCTCGAGCACCTCATTTACTCCAAGCTGCCTATATTTATTGTAGATCTCTCTCTTTTTTTCCGAATCAAGTTTCCAATATCCCTTGAAAACCATAGCTCTCTCAAACTTTTAATCTTTCCTTTCAACCTACCAGGAACATAAAGATCCTGTACCCTCAAAAATTCACCTTTAGATTACCTCCAATTCTCCATTACATCCTTCCCATGAAACAAATTGTGGATGTGGACCAGTGGGATGGAGCATGTCAATAGAAAATAGACACTAGACAATGGTTGCAGGCCATTCGGCTCTTCAAACCAGCACCGCCATTCACTGCGATCATGGCTGATCATCCACAATTAATATCCAGTTCATGTCTTATACCCATAACCTTTCAGTCCGCTCTCTTTAAGAGCTCTATCCATCCCTTTCTTGAAAGTATCCAGAGACTTGGCCTCCACTACTTTCTGGGGCAGAGCATTCCATATATCCACCACTTTCTGGGTGAAAAAGTTTTTCCTCAACACCGTTCTAAATGGCCTACCCATTATTCTCAAACTGAGGCCTCTGGTTCTGGACTCACCCATCAGCGGGAACATGTTTCCTGCCTCCAGCGTGTCCAATCCCTTAATAATCTTATACGTTTCAATCAGATCCCCTCTCATCCTTCTAAATTCCAGAGTATACAAGCTCAGTCGCTCCAATCGTTCAACATATGACAGTCCCGCCATCCCGGGAAGGAACCCACTGAACCTACGCTGCACTCCCTCAATAGCAAGAATGTCCTTCCTCAAATTCGGAGACCAAAACTGCACACAGTACTCCAGGTGTGGTCTCACCAGGGCCCTGTACAGCTGCAGAAGGACCTCTTTACTCTTATACTCAATTCCCCTTGTTATGAAGGCCAGCATGCTATTAGCTTTCTTCACTGCCTGCTGTACCTGCATGCTTGCTTTCAGTGACTGACGTACAAGAACACCTAGATCTCGTTGTACTTCCCCTTTTCCTAACGTGACTCCATTTAGGTAATAATCTGCCTTCCTGTTCTTAGGAAAAGTAGATAACCTCAGCTTTTATCGACATTAAACTGCATCTGCCATGCATCCGCCCACACATCCAGCCTGTCCAATTCACCCTGAATTCTCATGACATTATCTACACATTTCACACTGCCACTCCGCTTTGTGTCATCTGCAAATTTGAGAATGTCACTTTTAATCCCTTCTTCTAAATCATTAATGTACAGTGTAAACAGCTACGGTCCCAGCACTGAACCCTGCCCGACTCCACTGGTCACCGCCTGCCATTCCGAAAGGGACCCCTTAATCGCTACTCTTTGTTTCCTGTCAGTCAGCCAATTTTCAATGACAGTCGGTACTCTGCCTCCAATACCATGTAACCTAATTTTGCCCACTAATCTCCTATGTGGGACTTTATCAAAGGCTTTCTGAAAGTCCAGATACACAACATCCACTGGCTCTCCCTTGTCCATTTTCATAGTTACATCCTCAAAAATCTCCAGAAGATCAGTCAAGCACGATTTCCCCTTTGTAAATCCATGCTGACTCGGAACTATCCTGTTACTCCTATCTAAATGTGTCATAATTTCATCTTTTATAATTGACTCCAGCAGTATTCCCACCACTGACGTCAGGCTAACCGTCTATAATTCCCTGTTTCCTCTCTCCCTACTTTCTTGAAAAGTGGGACAATATTAGCCACCCTCCAATCCACAGGACCTAATCATGAATCTAGAGAACATTGCAAAATGATTACCAACGCGTACGTGATTTCTAAAGCCACCTCCTTAAGTACCCTGGGATACAGACGATCAGGTCCCGGGGACTTATCAGCTTTCAGACCCAACAGTTTCTCCAACATCATTTCCTGCCGAATATAAATTTCATTCAGTTCATCCATTACCCTATGACTTTTGCCCACTATTTGTCATAAATGTTCAGCGAAGATTCCTAAGTCAGCTCTCAGAGGTCCCGAACAGAGAGAGAGAGAGCAATACTTAACCTCCTACTGCGGAACGAAACAAGGCAGATGTTGAATGTTTGTGCAGGGGTTTAGCTTCTAAACTGGCGCAAGGACAATATTGTTTGGAGCAGAAAGGATCTGGTACGTGTCGATTCTGGCAATAGTGTCTTTGGTAATTTGAATCCCAAGCGCTTTTAAATTTAGTGTAAAAGGGAATGGACTATACTGTGAATGGTGGAAAATGTTGAAGGAGAGAGAGACTTTGGTATACAAGCGGGGGCGGGGGGTATAAACACTGCTACTGGAACAGGGCGCCACCGCATTCAACGGGGCACAGAAACCATCGACACATTACTCGCCGTGACACCGACACGTTCTTCATCGTGACACTGATACACCGACACGTGCTGCATCGCAACACTAAACACACGCCTCCCCCTCTCCGTTATCCCCTTCCCCTCAAAAAACACCTCCGAAATCCGTGACACACGTCCTCCTCTGCACACTTCCATGTTTCCGTCACGCCCTGACTCCGCTACTCTCCTCCCCGTGCCCGTGACCAACTCCATCCCCTAGAGACCTCCACATCTTAGAGCTCACAACTGCCCCCTCCACAAGTTATTAATCTCTCGGTTCTGAGTGTTACCACAGCTCTGAATGCACAAGCCGCTCGTTTGGACAGAAAACACTTGCACCAAAGGCTGCAATCTTAACACCCTTTCTCTGGCCTCCTCCATCTTCCGCTTCCATCGGGTTCCACGCATTCAGAATCCCCGGGAGACACGCATAATTCCTGACGACTGAATGCCGATGTGCTTGGGATTGATGAGCGGGGAGCGCCGGGGAGGAAGGGAGTTTCACCCTCTTTCTTACACCGGTCGAGTGTGAGGCGATAGTCTGGCGTTTAATCAGACTCCAGTCAGAGATAGGCAACCAGTAAATGGGAACTCACACTTTCTGGCAGTGTGCAATATAAACAGCACTTTGCGGAAATTTCGGCATTTGAGCAGTAGGCAATCATGGGACAGGTTTCTTTAGCAAGTGCAAACTAATTTCAGGCAGCGGCAGGTGGAGCGGCCATTGTTGGAGGGGACATAGGAGGACTATACATTTTAGCTGGTGGCTGATGGGCCAGTTTACAGACAAACTGGAGGAGAACTAATATCCGAGCGAGGTGACTTGCCAGTACTGTGCATGTGGGAATTTGGTGAGAGTTTGTTAAACTGGAGCTGCTGGGAGATAGGACACAGAGTTGCCGAACAGATAGCGGATGTCTATGTGGAGACAGATATTGTAAAGACTGCAGAAATAGGCGGCAATCACACATGGCCGACCAAGAAGCGGGCATGTCCTGTGGTGCATATCTCTCAATGTTGGAAATTTTAAATAAAGGCATGTGAGCTCAGGGCATGAATGAACACTTCGCAGTTTGATATGGTCGCCATTATTGAAACTTGCTGGCAGGAGGAGCAGGCCGGTCAGCACGATATTTCGCGGTTCCCTATTTTCAGACGTCAAAAAGCGGAAGGCATTAAAGGAAGGGGGTGACATTACGAGAGACACAGATGGATCAGGGAACCGGTGCATTTCTTCCCCAGAGAGAAATGTATAATACCACGGAGTGGAAGGTGAGAGGGTATATCTTTATGGGAGATATGAGAGGCAGGAATTTGTTTACACAGAGAGCGTGGCTAACTGGAAAGTGCTACCAGAGGTGGTGGTGAAGGCGATAACATGGAGGCGTTTAATTGGCACCTTGACGGACACGTGGAATTGCAGGGATTGGAGGAATTGGACATTGTACACGTAAAAACGATTTAGGTATAAATTATTATTGGTCTAGCAAATAATTTGGGCCGAAGGTTCTGTAATGTTCTGTGATTTACGCTCGCTGCTCTGCATGAGCGGAAGAGAGTGATTTGAACTCAGAGGGTCGGAAGAGCAGGGGTGGCGTAGATCAGGGAATGTGACGATGGATTAACAAAGGCACGGAACGATTTTTCCACAGAAAACATGGGCAGTGAACGACCCACAAGGAGACACAGAATAGATTCAAGCATATGGCTAACCTGCGTTTTAGCAGCGACCCTCTTTCTCACGGGTATCTGCTGGAGGATTCATGGTGAGTTGAACAACGGTTTTTAGAACGACCAAACCACAGAGAATATGATACTGTTATATCACTCAACCTGATGTCAACACACAACATAATGTAGTAACGATTCACGGTAACACTGTCACGACCCTCGGCGTGGCACCGACACGTCACGCACTGTGACGTGGACACATCCCTCACTGTGACACAGACGTGTTCATCACTTTGAAACAGTCTCATCTCTCATCCTGACAGTAACAGCTACTCCACCGAAACACCGACATAACAGTCACCGTCACAAAGACAAATCCCTCACCGTGACACCGACAAGCCCGTCAGAGTGTCACCCACTCCTTCTGACTGTGAGAACAACGCTAAACATACTGTGACACTGACACATCCACCGTGTCCATAGAACCATAGAAACTACAGCACAGAAACAGGCCCTTCGGCCCTTCTTGGCTGTGCCGAACCATTTTCTGCCTAGTCCCACTGACCTGCACACGGACCATATCCCTCCATACACCTCCCATCCATGCATGTGTCCAATTTATTCTTAAATGTTAAAAAGAACCCGCATTTACCACCTCGTCTGGCAGCTCATTCCATACTCCCACCACTCTCTGTGTGAACAAGCCCCCCCTAATGTTCCCTTTAAACTTTTCCCCCCTCACCCTTAACCCATGTCCTCTGGTTTTTTTTTTTTCTCGCCTTGCCTCAGTGGAAAAAGCCTGCTTGCATTCACTCTATCTATACCTATCATAATTTTATATACTTCTATTAAATCTCCCCTCATTCTTCTACGCTCCAGGGAATAAAGTCCTAACCTATTCAACCTTTCTCTGTAACTGAGTTTCTCAAGTCCCGGCAACATCCTTGTAAACCTTCTCTTCACTCTTTCAACCTTATTTATATCCTTCCTGTAATTTGGTGACCAAAACTGAACACAATACTCCAGATTCGGCCACACCAATGCCTTATACAACCTCATCATAACATTCCAGCTCTTATACTCAATACTCTGATTAATAAAGGCCAATGTACCAAAAGCTCTCTTTACGACCCTATCTACCTGTGACGCCACTTTTAGGGAATTTTGTATCTGTATTCCCAGATCCCTCTGTTCCACTGCATTCCTCAGTGCCTTACCATTAACCCTGTATGTTCTACGTTGGTTTGTCCTTCCAACGTGCAATACCTCACACTTGTCAGTATTAAACTCCATCTGCCATTTTTCAGCCCATTTTTCCGGCTGGTCCAAATCCCTCTGCAGGCTCTGAAAACCTTCCTCACTGCTTACTACATCACCAATCTTTGTATCATCAGTAAACTTGCTGATCCAATTTACCACATTATCATCCAGATCATTGATATAGATGACAAATAACAATGGACCCAGCTCTGATCCCTCTGGCACACCACTAGTCACAGGCCTCCACTCAGAGAAGCAATTCTCTACCACCACTCTCTGGCTTCTTCCATCGAGCCAATGTCTAATCCAATTTACCATTCTCCATGTATCCCTAGCGACTGAATTTTCCTAACTGATCTCCCATGCGGGACCTTGCCAAAGGCCTTACTGAAGTCCATGTAGACAATATCCACTGCCTGCCCTTCATCCACTTTCCTGGTAACCTCCTCGAAAAACTCCAACAGATAGGTCAAACATGACCTACCACGCACAAAGCCATGTTGACTCTCCCTAATAAGCCCCTGTCTATCCAAATGCTTGTAGATTCTGTCTTTTAGTACTCTCTCCAATAACTTACCTACTACTGATGTTAAACTCACCGGCCTATAATTTCCCGGATTACTTTTCGATCCTTTTTTAAACGTCAAATGGTCCTTGACACAGACACGCCACTCACAGCGACGTCGACATGTTTTCCACTGCAACATCAAACCACTGGACACTATGATACCGACGAGTCTCTCACTGCAACACGTCAAATCTCGCACTGTGATCCCGACACCGTGACATAGAGATACATCGCGATGTGACTCGGTACACCTCTCACATGGATCAAAAAACACCTACAACAGTGACAGCTACGCGTCTCTCACTGAAACTCCGACTCGCTGTGACAGGGAATAAACTATCACTGCCACACTGACGCAGCCCCCATCGTGACACCAACAAAAAACTCGCTGATACCCTGTTAATCCCCTCAGCCTGTCTCAGACACGTACCGCACGGTGGCGCCGACGCCCCTCACTGTGCCACCAGCACACGCCTCACTGTGACACTGACGCACCACCCTCCGTGACCCGCTCAGTAGCGTGTCGCTGACACACTGTGAACGCCAAACATCCTACACCATCTCAGATCACCTCCGACCGAAACGACAAACCCCTTAGGGATGACTATCAGGAGATGAACAGGACCCAACCCCAATGTCGACCACAAGTCCATGAGTAAACTTCAACCTTCGAATCCAAGATATCTGAGATTTCCCAGCCGAATCTCTCCCAGAGAAGCTGTATCAATTCGGCTCCGAAACACACCTCACAGTGACACCGACACACCCTTCACCGTGACACTGAGACGCACTCACTGTGACACCTACAGGCTCCTCAGCGTGACCATCGAAGCTCCGCACCAATCAAGAACCTATCAATCTCTGCCTTCAATACATCCAACAACGTGGCCTCCACGGCTGGCTGCGGTAACAAACTCCACAAATTCACCACCATCCAGATATAGAAATTTCTCCACAAAACTGCTTTGAAAGGGCGACCCTCTGTCCTGAGGCTGTGCTCTTTTGTCCTAGACTGCCCCACCAGGGGAAACATCCTTTCCACAGCGACCCTGTCCAGGCCTTTCAACATTCGAAAGGTTTTAATGAGATCCCCCCTTATTCTTCTAATTTCCACAGAGTACAGACCAGCTCCATCAAACCATCCTCGTATGATAAACCATCCATTCGCTGAATCACCCTTGCGAACCCCCTGTGTACCCTCTCCAATGCCTGCACATCTTTTCTAAGATAAGGGGCCCGCAACTGTTCACAATACTCAAGGTGAGGCCTCTCCTGTGCCTTATAAAGCCTCACAATGACATCCCTACCCTCGTATTCCAGACCTCTAGAAATGAATACTAACATTGAATTTACCTTCCTCACCACCGACTCGACCTTCAGTTATCCTTCAGGGTGTTCTGCACAAGGACTCCCAAGTCCCTCTGCATCTCAGATTCCTGGGTTTTCTCCACATTTAGAAAATAGTCCGCACATTTATTTCTACTGCCAAAGTGCATGACCGGGCATTTCCCAACATTATATTTCATTTGCCAATTTCTTGCCCTTTCTCTAAATCTGTCTAAGTCGTTCTGCATCCTACCCGTTTCCTCAACACGACCAGCCCCTCCACCAATCTTCATATGATCTGCAAACTTGGCAACAGCCATCTATTCCATCATTTAAATCATTAATATACGGCATAAAAAGAAGTTGTTTCAACACCGACCCCGCGGAACAGAACTAGTCACTGGCAGCCGACAGAAAAGGATCCTTTTATTCCCAGTCACACCCCTTAACGTGATACCGACACACCGCTCACTGTAGCACTGACAGACGATTCACCGTGACAATGACATCCCCTTCACGACCTCTCTCAGTGTTACAGATCTGTCAGTCTCTGATCGCCTCCGATCAAAAGTACCAGAGACTTCTGGAAGAATATCAGGAGATGAACAGGACCCAGCGCCAACGCCGACTGCAAAACGACGAGCTGAACTCAACCCTTGAATACAGGACAACCGAGAATTCACGCCTGGATCTCTCCCTGAGGACCTGTCTCAAGAATGTTTCGGCCCTCGACAACAACGTCTCCGTCCTCGAAAGCAAGTTATTTGTTCTCGAGAGCAACCACTCCACCCTTGAAAACAAGGTGTTAGTCCTGGAAAGCAACCTCTCCGTCCTGAGCAGCAATCTCTCTGATCAGCGCCAAATGCAAACCCATCTCCTTGACAACTTCAGACACCTCGAAATAAAGTACGGAGCTCTCAACGAAACCAAGGCTGAAATCTGCCAACTGCTGTCCAGTAGAAAGGGTGAGATAACATCCACACTTCCCGCGCTACTAATCACAAGGCAGAGATGGGAGGGGAGGCTGTAGTCTGGGGCTGATATCGGGACTGTACGATGAGACGTGCGGCGATACCCGGCAAGTGCGTGAACGGACGGTGTAGCGCAAGCGACACCTAGTGTCTGATCCCGGCAGGTGCGTGAATGGACGGTGTAGCGGGAGCGACACCTTGTGCCTGATGCCGGCAAGTGCGTGAATGGACGGTGCAGCGGGAGCGACGCCTAGTATCTGATCCCAGCAAGTGCGTGAATGGACGGTGTAGCAGGAGCGACACCTTGTGCCTGATGCCGGCAAGTGCGTGAAGGGACGGTGTGACGAGAGCGACACCTACTGTCTGGACCCGGGAGTGCAATGTTGTCGCTGCACAGGAGGAGCTTCACTCTGCATTCGATAGGAGAGCGGAGAAGCTCTGATCCCCGAATATGAGTGGCGTAATAGTGTGGAGGGAGATTCACTCTGTGTCTGACCCCTGAAGGGTGTGATGGGACGGTGTGGAAGGAGATTCACTCTGTGTGTCTGACTCCTGAAGGATGTGATGGGACGGTGTGGAGGGAGATTCACTCTGTGTGTCTGACCCAGGGAGTGTGTGATGGGACGGTGTGGAGGGAGGTTCACTCTGTGTCTGACCCCGGGAATGAGTGATGGGACGGTGTGGAGGGAGATTCACTCTGTGTCTGACCGCGGGAATGTGTGATGGGACGGTGCGGAGGGAGATTCACTCTGTGTCTGACCGCGGGAATGTGTGATGGGACGGTGCGGAGGGAGATTCACTCTGTGTCTGACCCCTGAAGGGTGTGATGGGACGGTGTGGAAGGAGATTCACTCTGTGTGTCTGACTCCTGAAGGATGTGATGGGACGGTGTGGAGGGAGATTCACTCTGTGTGTCTGACCCAGGGAGTGTGTGATGGGACGGTGTGGAGGGAGGTTCACTCTGTGTTTGACCCCGGGAATGAGTGATCGGACGGTGTGGAGGGAGATTCACTCTGTGTCTGACCGCGGGAATGTGTGATGGGACGGTGCGGAGGGAGATTCACTCTGTGTCTGACCGCGGGAATGTGTGATGGGACGGTGCGGAGGGAGATTCACTCTGTGTCTGACCCCTGAAGGGTGTGATGGGACGGTGTGGAAGGAGATTCACTCTGTGTGTCTGACTCCTGAAGGATGTGATGGGACGGTGTGGAGGGAGATTCACTCTGTGTGTCTGACCCAGGGAGTGTGTGATGGGACGGTGTGGAGGGAGGTTCACTCTGTGTCTGACCCCGGGAATGAGTGATGGGACGGTGTGGAGGGAGATTCACTCTGTGTCTGACCGCGGGAATGTGTGATGGGACGGTGCGGAGGGAGATTCACTCTGTGTCTGACCGCGGGAATGTGTGATGGGACGGTGCGGAGGGAGATTCACTCTGTGTCTGACCGCGGGAATGTGTGATGGGACGGTGCGGACAGAGCGACATTCTGTGCCTGATTTCTAGTGGGTGTACTGGAAGATATGGTGGGAGATTCACTGTTCCTTGTTCCTGAATTGCAGAGCCAGAGTGTTCCCAGGACTGGATCAGATATGAAGGTCCAATTTGAAAGATCTTACGATGTGGCAAAGCAACTTTGTTCAAACTCCTGTTCAAAGCTTTTTGAAATATATGCAACAGAGGAAGAGGTATGTGTGAAATTGACGGTACACCTACACCAGAGTAAAGCTCTCTCCACACCGTCCTATCGCACACGCACCCGGTGTTAGAGACAGAAAGAAGCCCACTCCACACCGTCTCATCACACACTCCCGGGGTCAGGCACAGAGTGAATCTCCCTCCACACCGTCCCATCACACACTCCCGGGGTCAGCCACAGAGTGAATCTCCCTCCACACCGTCCCATCACACACTCCCGGGGTCAGCCACAGAGTGAATCTCCCTCCACACCGTCCCATCACACACTCCCATGGTCAGACACAGAGTGTATCCCCCTCCACACTGTCCGATCACGCAACCACGCGGTTAGACAGAGCGTGACACTCCTTAACTTGTGTTGGTCCTCAGGCATTAATGAGAGGAATTTAAATTCACAGTATTTTGTTTACAACGCTCTCCACGATCAACAAGGATTACATGGAACATACTGGATTGGAAAATGCAATAGCGGGTGAGCTTTTGGGTCGTGGAGGTCTTTGAACCGACAGAAGGTCAGTGGAATTAGGTTGGACTGTGATACAATGCTGCAGGGAGTCAACCGGTCAGCGGGATTAGACTGTGGACCGTCAGATCCTTGTGGAGGAGAGCGCAGAGCACGAGGAATTGTTTGATGACTTACACGGGCTGTGGGGACAGAGTGGGCAGTGGGTTAGTCTGGATACTGACACGGGCTGTGAGGAGAGAGTGGGCAGTGGGTTTAGTCTGGAGACTGACACGGGCTGTGAGGAGAGAGTGGGCAGTGGGTTTAGTCTGGAGACTGACACGGGCTGTGAGGAGAGAGTGGGCAGTGGGTTTAGTCTGGAGACTGACACGGTCTGTGAGGAGAGAGTGGGCAGTGGGTTAGTCTGGATACTGACACGGGCTGTGAGGAGAGAGTGGGCAGTGGGTTTAGTCTGGAGACTGACACGGGCTGTGAGGAGAGAGTGGGCAGTGGGTTTAGTCTGGATACTGACACGGGCTGTGAGGAGAGAGTGGGCAGTTTGTTTAGTCTGGAGACTGACACGGGCTGTGAGGAGAGGGGCTGTGAGGAGAGAGTGGGCAGTTTCGTTTAGTCTGGAGACTGACACGGGCTGTGAGGAGAGAGTGGGCAGTGGGTTTTAGTCTGGAGTACTGGACACGGGCTGTGAGGAGAGAGTGGGCAGTGGGTTTAGTCTGGAGACTGACACGGGCTGTGAGGAGAGAGTGGGCAGTGGGTTTAGTCTGGATACTGACACGGGCTGTGAGGAGAGAGTGGGCAGTTTGTTTAGTCTGGAGACTGACACGGGCTGTGAGGAGAGAGTGGGCAGTGGGTTTAGTCTGGAGACTGACACGGGCTGTGAGGAGAGAGTGGGCAGTGGGTTAGTCTGGAGACTGACACGGGCTGTGAGGAGAGAGTGGGCAGTGGGTTTAGTCTGGAGACTGACACGGTCTGTGAGGAGAGAGTGGGCAGTGGGTTTAGTCTGGAGACTGACACGGGCTGTGAGGAGAGAGTGGGCAGTGGGTTTAGTCTGGAGACTGACACGGTCTGTGAGGAGAGAGTGGGCAGTGGGTTAGTCTGGATACTGACACGGGCTGTGAGTGGGGAGGGATGAGGTGAGAGTGGCAGTGGGTTAGTCTGGAGACTGACACGGGCTGTGAGGAGAGAGTGGGCAGTGGGTTTAGTCTGGATACTGACACGGGCTGTGAGGAGAGAGTGGGCAGGGTTTAGTGGATTGGTTGTTTAGTCTGGAAGACTGACCACGGGCTGTGAGGAGAGAGTGGGCAGTGGTTTAATCTGGAGACTGACACGGTCTGTGAGGAGAGAGTGGGCAGTGGGCTTAGTCTGGAGACTGACACGGGCTTGTGAGGAGAGAGTGGGCAGTGGGTTTAGTCTGGATACTGACACGGGCTGTGAGGAGAGAGTGGGCAGTGGGTTTAGTCTGGAGACTGACACGGGCTGTGAGGAGAGAGTGGCAGTGGGTTTAGTCTGGATACTGACACGGGCTGTGAGGAGAGAGTGGGCAGTTTGTTTAGTCTGGAGACTGACACGGGCTGTGAGGAGAGAGTGGGCAGTGGGTTTAATCTGGAGACTGACACGGGCTGTGAGGAGAGAGTGGGCAGTGGGATTAGTCTGGAGACTGACACAGGCTGTGAGGAGAGTATGGGCAGTTTGTTTAGTCTGGAGACTGACACAGGCTGTGAGGAGAGTATGGGCAGTTTGTTAGTCTGGAGACTGACACGGGCTGTGAGGAGAGAGTGGGCAGTGGTTTAGTCTGGAGACTGACACGGCTGTGAGGAGAGAGTGGGCAGTGGGTTTAATCTGGAGACTGACACGGTCTGTGAGGAGAGTATGGGCAGTTTGTTTAGTCTGGAGACTGACACAGGCTGTGAGGAGAGAGTGGGCAGTGGGTTAGTCTGGATACTGACACGGGCTGTGAGGAGAGAGTGGGGCAGTGGGTTTAATCTGGAGACTGACACGGGCTGTGAGGAGAGAGTGGGCAGTGGGATTAGTCTGGAGACTGACAACGGGCTGTGAGGAGAGTATGGGCAGTTTGTTTAGTCTGGAGACTGACACGGGCTGTGAGGAGAGAGTGGGCAGTGGGGTTAGTCTGGAGACTGACACGGGCTGTGAGGAGAGAGTGGGCAGTGGGATTAGTATGGGGACAGACTCAAGTCCCTGGGGTGACGGTGGGACAGTGGGATTAATATGGGGACAGGACTCAAGTCCCTGGGGTGACGGTGGGGCAGTGGGGATTAATATGGGGACAGGACTCAAGTCCCTGGGGTGACGGTGGGACAGTGGGATTAATATGGGACAGACTCAAGTCCCTGGGGTGACGGTGGGACAGTGGGATTATATGGGACAGACTCAAGTCCCTGGGGGTGACGGTGGGACAGTGGGATTAATATGGGGACAGACTCAAGTCCCTGGGTGACGGTGGGACAGTGGGATTAATATGGGGACAGACTCAAGTCCCTGGGGTGACGGTGGGACAGTGGGATTAATATGGGGACAGACTCAAGTCCCTGGGGTGACGGTGGGACAGTGGGATTAATATGGGGGACAGACTCAAGTCCCTGGGGTGACGGTGGGACAGTGGGATTAATATGGGGGACAGACTCAAGTCCCTGGGGTGACGGTGGGACAGTGGGATTAATATGGGGGACAGACTCAAGTCCCTGGGGGTGACGGTGGGACAGTGGGATTAATATGGGGACAGACTCAAGTCCCTGGGGTGACGGTGAGGACAGTGGGATTAATATGGGGACAGACTCAAGTCCCTGGGGTGACGGTGGGACAGTGGGATTAATATGGGGACAGACTCAAGTCCCTGGGGTGACGGTGGGACAGTGGGATTAATATGGGGACAGACTCAAGTCCCTGGGGTGACGGTGGGACAGTGGGATTAATATGGGGACAGACTCAAGTCCCTGGGGTGACGGTGGGACAGTGGGATTAATATGGGGACAGACTCAAGTCCCTGGGGTGACGGTGGGACAGTGGGATTAATATGGGACAGACTCAAGTCCCTGGGGTGACGGTGGACAGTGGGATTAATATGGGGACAGGACTCAAGTCCCTGGGGTGACGGTGGGACAGTGGGATTAATATGGGGACAGACTCAGTCCCTGGGGTGACGGTGGGACAGTGGGATTAATATGGGGACAGACTCAAGTCCCTGGGGTGACGGTGGGGACAGTGGGATTAATATGGGGACAGACTCAAGTCCCTGGGGTGACGGTGGGACAGTGGGAACACTTTCTGGACTGGCACAGATTTAAGTACTCCGTCCTGAAATTGATTCCTCCTCTTTAACAGGAAAGTGCCTCTAAGGCCGAGCACACGGTGACCTTTAGAAAGTACGAGTGCACGGAATGTAAATCCGGCAGGGTCTAACCCGCTGCAATAATTATCACCACCGTTTCGTCTGTGAGAAGCCAGCACCTTTGTGCCCGGATATTCCTGGAAAGTTCCAGGATCTCTGTCAAAAGCCGGGCGCTGTCCCACTTGGACAAAGTGACAGCCCCCTCTTTGTCCTTCCACTCACTCCCGCACTCGCACTCACCCGTCCCTCTTGCCGGGCGCCACCATCCTAATGCCCTCTCTCTTTCTCTCGCACTCTGATTTGCCATGTTACCCTCTCTTAGCCCCCGTTCCTCCAATCTCTCTCTCCGTCTTCGCTCCTCATTTCCTCCTTCCCTCACTCTCTCTCAATCTTCCCCATCTCTCTCCCTAGTTTCTCTATTCCCTCTCTACCCCTCTCTCGCCCAACCCTCTCCACCTATCTTACCCATTCACTCTCCTCCTCTTTCTTCATCTATTCTCCCTCAATGCTTTGTTTTCTGGTTCTCCATACCGCAATTCTGTTGAAAAAGGCGCTGCTGTCTGTGCCCCTCGTGGTTCTACACACCTCTGCTCTGTCACCTCTACACTCCAAGGCATAAGATCCTGATTAACCCCCATTCCTGTTCATAACTTAGTACCTCTGTCCCGGTATTATCCTCGTAAATCTTCCTCTGCACTCTTCCCAGCTCAGCGGCATCTTTCCTACAGCAGGGCGACCAAATCCGAACACCGTACTCCAAGTGCGGCCTCACCGACGTCTCGTACAACTGGGACGTGACCTCCGACTCCCGTACTCAGTGTCCTGACTGATGAAGGCCAGCGTGTCGAATATCCTCTCTATCCCTCTCGCATCTTTTCCAACAGAATCAGGAACTAATTAATTATCTGTGACTTATAAGCCCCGAGATTTGTTCTTTTGCCCCAAGAGTATTGCGCAAGGAAGTAAAATTAATGTAAATTATAAAAAAGCAATAAACACCGCAAAACAAATATGGAGGTGGTGTCGGACAACGGAAATGCGATGGTGCAGGAGAAAGAGGTGTTGCTGAATCGTTGGGGCTCCAGGCTCCCAATGGTAGTAATGAGCAAGGAGCTTGTCCCGGGTGGTGATGGCCCTGAGTGATGGATGTCGCCGCCTCGAGGCATTGCATCTTGAATAGGCCCTTGACGGTGGGGTTGGTGGTGCCCGTGATAAATCTAGAGCCCTCTGTACCCTCTGGCGACCCTGTGTGTTCTAAACTCCACCTCAGCTTCCAACGATCATCTGTGAACATTCGGTACTCTTCAATGAAAGGCAAATTCTTATCAAACACCTGACGTCGGAATCCCATCTGTAACGAGAGGAGTATAGGAGGTGGTGAAGGAAAGTACAGGGTTGGGTCTGGAATACATTCAGACACAAACTCGAAATAAACAAGACGACAGCAACGAAATCCAAAGATAAAATCACAAACAGTATTACTAGAAATAGATCTCTTACAGTTGAGCACCGAGTGCTCGGCACAAGTCCTTTGACGACACACATTGCATGCAGGAGTGTTACAGGAAATAATAGCCAGTCTGAGTCCAATAGGGAAAGGGACAGTGAACCACACTCCAGGGAATGGACGTGCCGAAATTTCGATGCCTGCCACTGTTCCGTCGAAACTATGGCAACTTCTTCGTGCTTGCATGAATGAGTTGGGCCCACTGTAGACCCTCTGAGTTGCTGACACCCAAAAACGTGAGCTCTGACAGGGCGAAGCAAAATCTGATGTAGCAGTACTTCAGAGGAACAAAGGAAATTACAGAGGTACTGGAATGGCGTGCGTTTCTAGGGAAAATGAAGAAGGTGCAGGACACGTGTATTCCAAAAATGAAGAAATACTCAAACGGCAAAATAGTACAACGGCGGATGACAAGGGAAGTGAAAGCCATTGTAAAAGCAAAAGAAACGGCATACAGCAAAACAAAAAAAAAAGTGGGAAGACAGGGGATTAGGAAGTTTATAAAAACCTACAGATTGCAACTGAAAAAAATAGACGGGAAAAAATGAGATATGAAAGCAAGCTAGCAAACAATATCAAAGGGGGGAGTAAAAGTTTATTTTTCCAAGAATGTTCAAAATGGAAGGGAAATGAGAGTGGATAGAGGACCGCTAGAAAATGAGGTCAGGGGAATAATAACGGGGGACAAGGAGATGGCTGATGACTAAATGAGCATTTTACATCTGTCTTCACTGTGGAAGACTAGGGCATTATTCCTGATGTTGTAGTGTCTGAAGGAAGAGAACTCTGAACAGTACCTACCACAAGGGAGAAGATGCTCAAAACGCTCAGAGACCTAAGTCACCTGGACCTGTGGCAAGCCGGGGAGAAATTACCTGCAATAGAGGAGATGTGGACCGCGGAGACATTCAACTTTAGGGACTCCCCGATACCTGCATGTTGGAGAAGAGGAGATAGAAACATAGAAAATAGGTGCAGGAGTAGGCCATTCGGCCCTTCGAGCCTGCACCGCCATTTATTATGATCATGGCTGATCATCCAACTCAGAACACCGCCCCAGCCTTCCCTCCATACCCCCTGATCCCCGTAGCCACAAGGGCCATGTCTAACTCCCTCTTAAATATAGCCAATGAACTGGCCTCAACTGTTTCCTGTGGCAGAGAATTCCACAGATTCACCACCCTCTGCGTGAAGAAGTTTTTCCTAATCTCGGTCCTAAAAGGCTTCCCCTCTATCCTCAAGCTGTGACTCCTTGTTCTGGACTTCCCCAACATCGGGAACAATCTTCCTGCATCTAGCCTGTCCAATCCCTTTAGGATCTTATACGTTTCAATCAGAGCCCCCCTCAATCTTCTAAATTCCAACGAGTACAAGCCCAGTTCATCCAGTCTTTCTTCATATGAAAGTCCTGCCATCCCAGGAATCAATCTGGTGAACCTTCTCTGTACTCCCTCTATGGCAAGGATGTCTTTCCTCAGATTAGGGGACCAAAACTGCACACAATACTCCAGGTGTGGTCTCACCAAGGCCTTGTACAACTGCAGTAGTACCTCCCTGCTCCTGTACTCGAATCCTCTCGCTATAAATGGAGAAGATGTTGGATGTGGAAGATTATTTTACTGACGTGTCTGATGTGGGTTGTTCCAACAGCACTCGCCACACTGGTCCCACTCGAGTGGGAAAGTGTATGGTCATGCATTTGTGTGGAAGAAATAAACTGACAGTCGATTACTTAGATGGCGAGAGATTTCAAATTGCATAAATGCAAAGGGGCTTGGGAGTGTTTGTGCAAGATTAGCTTAAAAGTTAACCTCCAGGTTGAGTCGGTGGTGAAGAGGGCGAATGCAATGTTGGCATTCATTTCAAGACGTATAGAACATAAACATAAAGTTGTGGTGGTAGGGGATATTAATTTTCCGTATATTGATTGGGGCTCCCATACTGTTAGGGACCTAAATGGTTTAGAGTTTGTAAAATGTGTTCAGGAAAGTTTTCTAAACCAATATATAGAGGTACCAACCAGAATGGATGCAATATTGCATCTCCTGTTAGGAAACGAGGTAGGGCAAGTGACGGAAGTGTGTTTAGGGGAGCACTTTGGTTCCAGTGATCATAACACCGTTAGTTTCAACTTGATAATGGACAAGGATAGATCTGGTGCTAGGGTTGAGGCTCTGAACTGGAAGAAGTTCAAATTTGAAGATATGAGAAAGGATCTAAAAAGCATGGATTATGACAGGTTGTTCTCTGGCAAGGATGTGATCGGCAAGAGGGAAGCCTTCAAAGGAGAAATTTTGAGAGTGCAGAGCTTGTATGTTCCTGTCAGGATTAAAGGCAAAGTGAATAGGAATAAGGAACCTTGGTTCGCAAGGGATATAGTAACTCTCACAAAGAAGAAGAGAGAGTTGTATGACACGTATAGAAAGCATGGGAGTAAGTAAGGTGTTTGAGGAGTATAAAAGTGCAAGGAAATACTTAAAAAAGGAAATCAGGAGGGCTAAAAGAAGACACACAAAGTGAAGGATAATCCAAAGAGCTTTTACAGGTATATTAAGAGTAAAGGGTTTGTAAGGGATAAAATTGGTCCTCTTGAAGATCAGAGTGGTCGGCTATGTGCGGAACCAAAAGAAATGGGGGAGACCTTAAAAGATGTTTTGCGTCTGTATTTACTAACAAAACTGGCATGAAGTCTATGGAATTAAGGGAAACAAGTAGTGAGATCATGGAAACTGTACAGATTGAAAAGGAGGAGGTGCTTGTTATCTTGAGGCAAATTAAAGTGGATAAATCCCCAGGACCTGACAGGGTGTTCCCTCAGTTCTTGAAGGAGTCTAGTGTTGAAATTGCAGGGGCTCTGGCAGATATATTTAAAATGTCGGTGTCTACGGGTGAGCTGCCGGGGGATTTGAGAGTGGCTCATGTTGATCCGCTGTTTAAAAAAGGATCGAAAAGTAATCCGGGAAATTATAGGCTGGTAGGTTTGACGTCGGTAGTGGGTAACTTATTTTAGGGAGTACTGAGAGACAGGAATTACAAGCATTTGGATAGACAAGGACTTATTAGGGAGAGTCAACATGGCTTTGTGCGTGGTAGGTCATGTTTGACCAATCTATTGGAGTTTTCGAGGAGGTTACCAGGAAAGTGGATGAAGGGAAGGCAGTGGATGTTGTCTACATGGACTTCAGTAAGGCCTTTGACAAGGTCCCGCATGGGAGGTTAGTTAGGAAAATTCAGTCGCTTGGTATACCTGGAGAGGTGGTAAATTGGATTAGACATTGGCTCAATGGAAGAAGCCAAAGAGTGGTAGTAGAGAATTGCTTCTCTGAGTGGAGCCTGTGACTAGTGGTGTGCCACGGGGATCAGTGCTGGGTCCATTGTTATTTGTCATCTATATCAATGATCTGGATGATAATGTGGTAAATTGGAGCAGCAAATTTGCTGATGATACAAAGATTGGAGGTGTAGTGGACAGTGAGGAAGGTTTTCAGAGCCTGCAGAGGGACTTGGACCAGCTGGAAAAATGGGCTGAAAAATGGCAGATGGAGTTTAATACAGACAAGTGTGAGGTATTGCACGTTGGAAGGACAAACCAAGGTAGAACATACAGGGTTAATGGTAAGGCACTGAGGAGTGCAGTGGAACAGAGGGATCTGGGAATACAGATACAAAATTCCCTAAAAGTGGCGTCACAGGTAGATAGGGTCGTAAAGAGAGCTTTTGGTACATTGGCCTTTATTAATCAAAGTATTGAGTATAAGAGCTGGAATGTTGTGATGAGGTTGTATAAGGCATTGGTGAGGCCGAATCTGGAGTATTGTGTTCAGTTTTGGTCACCAAATTACAGGAAGGATATAAATAAGGTTGAAAGAGTGCAGAAAAGGTTTACAAGGATGTTGCCGGGACTTGAGAAAGTTATTTACAGAGAAAGGTTGGATAGGGTGGGACTTTATTCCCTGGAGCGTAGAAGAATGAGGGGAGATTTGATAGAGGTATATAAAATTATGATGGGTATAGATAGAGTGAATTCAAGCAGGCTTTTTTCCACTGAGGTAAGGGGAGAAAAAAAACAGAGGACATGGGTTAAGGGTGAGGGGGGGGGAAGTTTAAAGGGAACATTAGGGGGGACTTCTTCACACAGAGAGTGGTGGGAGTGTGGAATTAGCTGCCAGACGAGGTGGTAAATGCGGGTTCTTTTTTAACATTTAAGAATAAATTGGACAGGTACATGGATGGAAGGTGTATGGAGGGATATGGTCCGTGTGTAGGTCAGTGGGACTAGGCAGAAAATGGTTCGGCACAGCCAAGAAGGGCCAAAAGGCCTGTTTCTGTGCTGTAGTTTTTTATGGTTTCTATGGTTTCAGTTAATTTACTGTTTCCTTCTCCATAAATACACAGTTAGAGCAGTTGCAATGGCTTGCTGTAGAGTTGAATACAGGATGTGGGAAGACATGGAGACCTCCAGAGTCCCTGACAACTTCACCTGTAAGAAGGTCATCCAGCTGCTCCTTCTAACACTCTGCGTTACAGAGTTGGAACTGGAACTGGATGAACTCGGGATCACTCGGGAAGCTGAGAGGGTGGTAGGGAGGACACATAGAGAGGTATTTACACCCACAGTGTAGGATACAGGAAACTGGGTGACCGACAGGAAGGGGAAAGAGGTTAAACAGCTAGATCCAGTGCAGAGACCCCTTGTGGCCAACCCGCTCAATAACAGGTATACCGCTTTGGATACTTCTGGATGGGAAGAGAGAGGTGCAAATGACCAGGCAGAAGAAAGTCTCACCGGTCAAGTCTCTGGCACTGAGTGTGGTTCTGTGGGTCAGCAGGGAATAGGGCATGGGAAGGTGGAAGTGTGCCGAGTTGTTGCTATAGAGCTTTCGTTGTTAGAGGAAGAGAAAACCGGTTCAGTGGACGAGAATGAGATTCTTCGATGGTATGTGGTCGTTATCGGTACTAGTAATATCGGTAGGAAGTGGAAGTCAGTTCTGCATAGTTATGAATGTGCAGGTGTGGCCAGAAATTGAAAGAACATTCAGTTTAACACGTGGCTAAGAAGTTGGAGTCGAAACAAGTTCTTCAGATCCCTGGCTCGCTGGGCTCTCTTCCAAGGAAAGTGCGATCTCAAGAGATTTCATTATATTTCAGTTCAATTCAGTTAAAGCAATTCTCTCATACAAGAATACCCATTATGAAGCCAACCCGGAAAACACAATACCAACAGTCATACAAGGCACAAGGCACACATCACATGTATATGATAGAAAGATAGCAAACGCATGAGGCATACCTGCAAAGGACATTCACGAAAAATGTACACACACACACACACACACACACACACACTCACACACTCACACACACACACACACACACACTCACATACACACACACACACACACTAACACACAGACACACACACAGACACACAGACACACAGACACACACACACTCACACTCACACACACACACACACACTCACACACTCACACACACACACACACACACTCACATACACACACACACTAACACACACACACACTCACACAGAGACACAGACACACAGACACACACACACTCACACTCACACACACACACTCACATACACACACACACTAACACACAGACACACACACTCACACACACACTCACACACTCACACACACACACACACAGACACACACACACACACACTCACACACACACACTCACACACACACTCACACACACACACACACTCTCTCACACACACACACACAGACACACACACTCACACACACTCACACACACTCACACAGACACACAGACATCACACACACACACTCACACACACACACTCACACACACACAGACACACACACACTCACACACACACTCACACACACACTCACACACACACACTCACACACACACACACACTCACCCACTCACACACACACACACACACACACACACACACACACACTCACAGACACACACAGACACACACACACACACTCACACACACACACACTCACACACACACACACACAGACACACACACTCACACACACACACACTCACACACACACACACACACACACACACACTCACAGACACACACACTCACACACACACACACACACTCACACACACACACACACACACACACACACACACACACACACACACACACAGACACACACAGACACACACAGACACACTCACACACACACTCACACACACACTCACACACTCACACACACTCACACACACACACTCACACACACACTCACACACACACACACACTCACACACACACACACACACACTCACACACACACACACACACTCACAGACACACACAGACACACACAGACACACTCACACACACACTCACACACACACTCACACACTCACACACACTCACACACACACACACTCACACACACACACACTCACACACACACTCACACACACACAAACATACACACACAGACACACACACACTCACACACACAGAGGCGCGCGTGCGTGCACTTATATATAGTAACATAGAAACATAGACAATACAGGTCCTTCGCCCAACAAATTTGTGCCGAAGATGTCTCTACCTGAAAAATTACCAAGCTTCCCTACAGCCCTTTATTTTTCTAAGCACATACACCTATCCAAAAGTCTCCTACAAGGCCCTATCGTACCCGCCTCCATCACCGTTGCCGGCAGCTCATTTCATGCACTCACCACTCTCTTCTTAAAAAAACTTACCCCTGACATCTCCTCTGTACCTACTCCCCAGCACCTTAAACCTGTGTCCGCTTTTGGCTACCAGTTCAGCCCTGGGAAAAAGCCTCAGACTATCCACACGATCAATGCCTCTCCTCATCTTATACACCTCTATCAGGTCACCTCTCATCCTCCGTCGCTCCAAGGAGAAAAGACCGAGTTCACTCAAACTATTCTCATGAAGCATGCTCCCCAATCCAAGCAACATCCTTGTAAACCTCCTCTGCACCATTTCTATAGTTTCCACATCCTTCCTATAGTGAGGCGACCAGAACTGAGCACATTACTCCAAATGGGGTCTGACCAGTGTCCTATATAGCTGCAACATTACCTCTCGGCTCCTAAATTCAATTCCACGATTGATGAAGGCGAATACACTGTATGCCTTCTTTACCACAGAGTCAAACTGCGCAGCTTCTTTGGACGTTGTGGACTCGGACCCCAAGATCCTTCTGATCTTCCGTACTGCCAAGAGTCTTAGAATTAATACGATATTCTGCCATCATATTTGAAATACCAAAAAGAACCACTTCATACTTATCTAGGTTAAACTCCATCTGCCACTTCTCAGCCCAGTTTTGCATCCTATCAATGTCCCACTGTAACCTCTGCCAGCCCACCACACTATCCACAAGATCTCCTACCTACTTCGGGCCCTGAGCCCTTTGAATCCCACCGTAATCTACAACAGAGCTTGACTTCTGCCGTGTGAACACTAGGGGGCAGCACAGACTACAGGCTGCGCCACTCCGCCCCCACGTCGTGCAGCTCCTTCATGTCCTCTGCCAGCGAGCAGCTCTCTCTGTTTACACCGGAACTGGAGTGGAACTAATATCCCAGAGGGAAAGTTTGCTATTAGAAAGTGGGAGTGGCGGTGTTTAATCTGGAGCTTCAGGGGGATGAAAACCAAAATGCCTTAACAGACAGTAGAGTGGTTGTTGGGGTAGATATTGTCAAGACCTCAGACAAAGTCAGAAAGCAAAGGGTTGATCCTGCCGGGACTCATGTTCTGAGCTGAGTACATTTCAATGCAGGAAGTGTTGTACGAAAGGCAGATGAGCTCAGTGCAGGGGCCAACGACTGGAGGCATGATATTTTAGCCGTTAGTGAGAGTTAGTTTGAAGAAGGCCAGGTCCGTTTGCTCGATATTCCGATTTGCCACTTTTTTTTTTTCTGTCGTGCTAATGCGGAAACATTTTAGGGCGTGGGGCTGCTTTACAAGTCGTTGGAAATATGACGGGGGTGCTAAGTTCCGACAGACTGGAGAACTCGTCTAGGTGAGGCTTTAAAGGTGGAACTAAGGATTAAGAAATGTATGAACTCGTACATGGGGCTACATTATCCACCACCGAACATTCCCGGGGGGTCAGCGAAACAAATCTGTGCAGATATCGCAGACAGTTGCAATAAATATAAGGTCGTGACAGTGGGTGATTTTAAGTTTCTAGGTATTGACTGTGACTCTCAGACTGTGAAAGGAGTAGTGGGATAGTTTGTCAAATGTTTTCATGAAAGTTACCTTCATAATAGGTAGAAAGTCCCAACGAGAGAGTGCAATACTTGATCTCATCTGACCGAATAGGAGAAGGCAGGGGCAGAGATTGGTGTAGGGGACCGCTTTGCATCCAGTGATGGTAATACTATTAGATACGAGGTAATTAGGGAAATGGATAGGTCTGACCTCGGGTTCAGTTTCGTATTCAGGTTCACATCAAATCGAGACTCAGATAGACCAGATAGCGTGTATCTTTTACCCCCAGGGTGAAAACGTCAAACGCCGGAGGGCCCGGATTAAGGTGAGAGAGAGTAGGTTCAAAGGAGATGAGTTTGGCAAGTTTTTTTTTAACGGAGATGGCTTTGTGATTGGAACGTGTTACCAGCGCTGGTGTTGGAGGGAGATTCATAGAAGCGTTCAAGTGGATCTTTAACAAGCATGACTATGCAGAGAATGGAGAGAGATGGACATTGTGTCGGCAGAAGGAAACACAAACTTCGGCACAAACTTTGGGCCGAAGACTCTGTTCTGTTGTGTGATTTATGTTTTCTGCTCTGTACAAAGAGCAGAGTCTGATTTAAGCTCATCAGGTGGGAAGAGCAGGGAGTTGGGAAGAACAAGGATCTTGAGAATTTATCGCAAATAAAGGAAACGAGCAGTTTACAGACGGCATAGACAGTGAACAAGACACACAACGAACATCGTCTTCAAAGCGACACTGAAAGACCATAAGACGATAAGACCATAAGACAAAGGAGCAGAAGTCGACCAATCAGCCCATCGAGTCTGCTCCGCCATTTTATCATGAGCTGATCCATTCTTCCATTTAGTCCCACACCCCGCCTTCTCACCATAACCTTTGATGCCCTGGCTACTCAGATACCTATTATCTCTGCCTTAAATACACCCGATGACTTCGCCTCCTCTGCCGCCCGTGGCAACAAATTCCATAGATTCACCACCCTCTGGCTAAAACAAAATCACATCTCTGTTCTGAATCGGCGCCCTTCAATCCTTAAGTCATGCCCTCTCATCCTAGACTCCCCCATCATGGGAAACAACTTTGCCGCATCCACTCTGTCCATGCCTTTCAACATTCCAGATGTTTCTATGAGGTCTCCCCTCATTCTTTTAAACTCCAAGGAATACAGTCCACAAGCGGACAAACGTTCCTCATATGTTAAACTTCTCATTCCTGGAATCATTCCAGTGAATCTTCTCTGTACCCTCTCCAACGTCAGCACATCCTTTCTTAAATAAGGAGACCAAAACTGCCCACAGTGCTCCAAGTGAGGTCTCACCAGCGCCTTATAGAGCCTCAACATCACATCCCTGCTGCTATACTCTATTCCTCTAGAAATGAATGCCAACATTGCATTCGCCTTCTTCACCACCGACTCAACCTGGAGGTTCACCTTCAGAGTATCCTGCACGAGGACTCCCAAGTCCCATGGCATCTCACAAGTTTGAATTCTATCCACATTTAAATAATTGTCTGCCAGTTTATTTCTGCTATCAAAGTGCATAAACATACACTTTCTAACATTGTATTTCATTTGCCACTTCTTTGCCATTTCTTCCAATCTATCCAAGTTTCTCTGCAGACTTTCTGTTTCCTCAGCCCTACGGGCCCCTCCACCTACCTTTGTAGCATCAGCAAAGTTAGCCACAAAGCCATCTATTCCATAATCCAAATCATTGTTGTACAAAGTAAAGAGAAGCGGCCCCATCAGGGACCCCTGCGGAACACCTCTGGTAACTGACAGCCAGCCAGAATGGGATCCTTTTATTCGGACTCTCTGTTTCCTGCCAATCAGCCAACGCTCTATCCACGTATCTAACTTTCCCGTATTTCTATGGTCTCTTACCTTGTTTAGCAGCCTCATGTGCGGCAGCTCGTCAAAGACCTTCAGAAAATCCAAATATACAACATCCACTGCATTTCCTTTGTCTAGCCCACTTGTAATTTCCTCAAAAAATTGCAATAGGTTTGTCAGGCAGGATTTTCCTTTAAGGAAATCATGCTGAGTTTTTGCCTATCTTGTCATATGCCTCCAGGTATTCCTTAACCACATCCTTGACAATCGACTCCAACAACTTCCCAACCACCGATGTCAAGTTAACAGCTCTATAATTTCCCTTTTGCTTCCTTGCCCCCTTCTTAAATAGCGGAGTGACATTTGCAATCTTCCAGTCCTCCGGAACCATGCCAGAATCCATCGACTTTTGAAAGATCATCGATAATGCCACCGCAATCTCCACAGCTATTTCCTTCAGAACACGCGGGTGCATTCCATCTGGTCCGGGAGATTTATCTACCCTTACCGACTATTCAGCTTCCTGAGTACTTTCTCTGTCGTAATTATGACTGCGCACACTTCTCTTCCCTGACACCCTTGAGTGTCTGGTATACTGCTGATGTCTTCCTCAGTGAAGACATGCAAAATACTCGTTCAGTTCTTCCTCAACTATCTCCCTATCTCCCATTACAATTTCTCCAGCATCATTTTCCATTGGTCCTATGTCTCCTCTCACCGGTCTTTTACTCTTTATATACTTGAAAAAGCCTTTGGTATCCTCTTTGATGTTATTTGCTAGCTTCCTTTCATAGTTCACAACTTCTCTATTCACAACTTCTTAGTTTCCTTTTCTAAGGTTTTAAAAACTTCCCAATCCTCTGTCTTCCAACTAATTTTTGCTTCCTTGTATCCCCTCTCCTTTGCTTTAACTTTGGCTTTGACTTCTCTTGTCAGCCACGGTTGCATCCTTTTCCCATTCGAAAATTTCTTCTTTTTTGGAATCTATCTGTCTTGCACCTTCCTCATTTGTCGCATAAACTCCAGCCACTGCAGCTCTGCCGTCCTTCCCGCTGGTGTCCCTTTCCAGTCATCTTGTGTCATTTCCTCTCTCATGCCACTGTAATTTCCTTTACTCCACTGAAATATCGACACATTGGACTTCAGCTTCTCTTTTTCAAATTTCACAGTGAACTCAATCATGTTATGATCACTGTCTCCTAAGGGTTCCTTCACCTCAATCTCTCTGCACAATACCCAATCCAGTGCAGCCGATCCCCTAGTGGGCTCAACAACAAGCTGTTCTAAAAAGCCATCTCGCAGACATTCTACAAATTCTCTCTCTTGAAATCCAGTGCCGACCTAATTTTCCCAATCCACTCGCATGTTAAAATCCCCCACAATTACCATAACACTACCCTTCGGACAAGCCTTTTCTATTTCCTGTTGTAATTTGTTGCTCACATTACTGCAGCTGTTTGGAAGCCTGTATATAACTGCCATCAGGGTCCTCTTACCCCTGCGATTTCTCAGCTCAACCCATATGATTCTGATCTTATATCACCTCTTTCTAATGATTTAATATCATTTCTTACCAATAAAGCCACGCCTCCCCCTGTGTCTACCTTCCTATCCTTCCGGTACACCGTGTATCCTTGGACGTTCAGCTCCCAGAGACATGCATCCTTTAGCCACGTCTCAGTGATGGCCACAATATCATACCTGCCAATCTGTAGCGGCACGAGAAGATCATCCCCTTTATTCCTTATGCTGAGTGCATTTAAGTATAACACCTTATGCGCGATATTTGGTACCCTTTGCTTTGATTTCACAGCAACTTTATTGCACTGCAACTCATCCCAATGGCTACAAATTTGCCCCATCACCTGCCTGTCTTTCCTGACATCTTTACTGCTCACTATCTTAGATTTATTTCTGTGTCCCCTTCCTCTGCTCTATCATTCCGGTTCCCGTCCCCCTGCCAAATGAGTTTAAACCCTCCCTCACAGCTCTATTAAACCTTCCCGCCAGAATACTGGTCCCCTTCGGGTTCAGGTACAAACCGTCCTCTTTGAACAGGTCATACATCCCACAGTAGAGATCCCAATGATCCTAGAATCCGAAGCCATGTCCCCTGCACCACTCTCTCAGCCACGCATTCATCTGCCTGATTTTACTATTCTTGCCCTCGCTGGCACGTGGTACAGGTAGCAATCCCGAGTTTACTACCCTGGAGGTCCTGCTTCTCAGCTTCCTTCCTAACTCCTGGAAATCTCTCTTCAGGACCTCTTCCCTTTTCCTATTTATGTCATTGGTATCAAGACAGCTGGCTGCTGGCCCTCTCCCTTCGGAATTTTCTGGAAACGATCATGACATCCCGTACCCTGGCACCTAGGAGGAAACACATAATTCCCCGGAGTGTGGTTAGCTGCCACCTTCCCTTTAAGAGTCAGACTGCCAATCATTGCCTGTCCACATTGCGTCATGGAATGCCTGTCCATGAAGGCCTCGTGCCGAGCACTCAGTGCTCAACCGTAGGAGACCCAGTTCGAGTACTGCTGTTTGTGATTTTGTCTCTGGATTTCTTCACTGTCCTCTTGTTTATTTCGAGTCTGAGTCGGAGTGTATTCTGGACCTTACTCGGCAATTGCCTTCACTATCATCCATATCTCTCTCGTTACAAAGGGGCTTACAGAGTTAGGAGTGTGAGGAGATGTGGTCTCTCATTGAAGACTCGCATCTTTCTCGGGATGTACGGTGGGTGTCGATCATTCTGGCTTGTCGCATGGCCGCCTGGTGTGGAGGCTGCAACGCAGAGGGTCGCCACGGACCATAGAAGGTTCTAGACTCAGCCGGCACCATCACGGGCACAACCCTCCCGTCCATCGAGGACATGTTCAGGAGGAATGACTCGGGAAGACCGCATCCATCAGCGAGGGCCGTCTCCCGCTGGGAAATGCCCTGTGCTCATCGGTACCATCGGGGAAGGGGTACAGGAGCCGGAAAACTCAACAATTTACAAGCAGTTGCTTCCCCTCCGACATCAGATTGCGAACGCTCCCTGAACACACAAACACTCCCTCGGTATTCACCTTTTTGCAGTATTTATTAAATTCCCCAATTTACGTTAATTTTACATCTTTGCACCGTACTGAAGCCACGTTGCAGTTGTAGAAAAGGTCGGTGAGGCCGCGCTGGGAGTTTGGTGTTCAGTTCTGGTCGCGCTGCTGTAGGAAAGATGTCACTGAGCTGGAAAGAGTGCAGAGGGAGATTTACGAGGATGTTGCCAAGACTCGAGGGTCTGAGTTAAGGAGAGAAGGCAAGAAGGATCGGACTTTGTTCCTTGGAGCGTAGGTATGAAGCCAGGAGAGGTACAGATAGGGTGAAGGTGCACAGTCTTTTTCCCCCGGGTTAGTGAACTGAGGGCCAGCGTGCACGGAATTGAGGCGAGAGTGGGTGGAGGGAACCGACAGAAGAGAGGGAGACAAGCCGAATGAGTTGGGGATAAGAGGGACAGAGAGAGAAGAGGGGTGGAAAGGGGGAATAAATGTGGGGAGCGGAGCCCGGGGGGGACAAGAGTGGTCCAGATGGGGAGAGGGGGAGTAGTGTGGGAGAATGGGGATGCGAGCAGAGGAGGAGATTGGGGTAGCTGTTAGGGCAGAGAGGGTGGGAGGGGATGAAAGGATGGGGGAGTGAGAGTGGGGTAAATTGAATGGGGAGAAGTGGGATATAGTCATTTGATTAAATCCGGCCCCACGGGGTGTTGACAAAGACCTTGGATCACCTCAGGAATATCCGGGTATAAATATGCAGACTTCTCGCAGATGAATCCGTATTTACTTTCGCAATTGTAGCTCTTTGAATTCGAATAACACTTACTGCAGATGGGCGGTCTATAGAGCATCTTCCACAGAAGATTAGAGGCCACATTCCTATCAAAGAGGGTCAGACATTTCAACAGAGACAAAACAGATCCAGCGACAACTGGAGACCAAACTAATCTCACTAATCTGCATTCTCTCCACAGCCCCTTGTCAGCTTCTAAACTAATCCCATGACACCACGCTCTCTCCACAGCCCCCCGGGTTTTTGGCCGTACGAATCCCACTACAGCGCTCTCCCCTGCAATCCCAAGTCAGTTCACACACTGCACCACCCTCTCCCGAGAACCCTGCGTCAGTCAACAGAATAATTCCACTGACCTAATCTCCACACACCCCTGTGTCAGTCTCCAAATTTATCCCACTGACCCACTCTCTCCCCACAGATCTGTGTCAGTTTCCAAACTAATCCCACTGCCCGACTCCCTCCTCACGGCCCTGTGTCAGTCTCCAAACTTAACCCACTGACCCACACTCTCCCCACGGCCTCGTGTCTGACTGAAAACTAATCGCACTGTCCGACTCTCTCCCCACACCCTCGTGTCACTCCCACACCACCGACCTGTAATAGTCCAATCCTCACCCGTCTCTGCATTTTCCAATCCAGAAAGTTCCGTATTTATAGACGACAGAGCTGGAAACAAAATCCTGTGAAATGAAATCCCTTCGATTAATGTGCATGTTACTCCCTGGGAAAAGTTTCACAGCTGATGTAATGGTTTCTCTGCAGCAGCAGTGTGTTTGGGTTATTTCTGGAGATAACGGGGCCTTGTGAATGTGTGGCGTCCCATAATGGGAGGGGTGTTCTTTCTAGTGCGTCCGAGAGCGTGGGATTCGCGGGCTTTTGTTAGAGAAAAGATGCAAAGACAAGATGCCAGAACGGGGAACTCGTAGACTGCAGGTCTAAGCGGACTTGGAATGGGGTCGGGAGTCAACGACGCCCCGGGGGAAATCGATGGAGAACGAACGGACGGGAAAACAATGAACGACAAAGAGCAAATTAGACTTTTTCGTTAAAATAGGCCCTTTTTCTCTTTGTTTTCGATACTAACCATACAGTCGTTAAGAATAATAAAGCTCAGTCGTTTAATTGCATATGGTGCGCTGTTTGTTCTTTCGTGGGATTAATTTATAACCGGGCAACACATCACGCAACGTCCACACAAACGAGATTTCTCAGTTCGGCCAGGCCGGAGGCAGTGTTGCCCCACGACCCCCAGAAAAAAGTCGAACCTGAGAGTTACATTAATCCTCTCTCCATGCCTGACCACGGGGAGAAGTGAAGAGAAGCACAGAGGTGGAATCACTCAGTGTCTGATCCCAGGGATGTGCAATGGGACTGTGTGGAGGGAGATTCACTCTGTGTCTGACCACGGGAGTGTGTGATGGGACGGCGCGGAGGGAGATTCACTCTGTGTCTGACCCCGGGAGTGTGTGATGGGACGGTGTGGAGGGAGATTCACTCAGTGCCTGATCCCAGGGATGTGCAATGGGACTGTGTGGAGGGAGATTCACTCTGTGTCTGACCACGGGAGTGTGTGATGGGACGGTGTGGAGGGAGATTCACTCTGTGTCTGACCCCAGGAATGTGCAATGGGACGGTGTGGAGGGAGATTCACTCTGTGTCTGACCCCGGGAGTGTGCAATGGGACGTTCTGGAGGGAGATTCACTCTGTGTCTGACCCCGGGAGTGTGTGATGGGACAGTGTGGAGGGAGATTCACTCTGTGTCTGATCCCAGGGATGTGCAATGGGACGGTGTGGAGGGAGATTCACTCTGTGTCTGACCCCGGGAGTGTGTGATGGGACGGTGTGGAGGGAGATTCACTCCGTGTCTGACCCCGGGAGTGTGCGATGGGACGGTGGGGAGGGAGATTCACTCTGTGTCTGATCCCAGGGATGTGCAATGGGACGGTGTGGAGGGAGATTCACTCTGTGTCTGACCCCGGGAGTGTGCAATGGGACGTTGTGGAGGGAGATTCACTCTGTGTCTGACCCCAGGGATGTGCAATGGGACGGTGTGGAGGGAGTTTCACTCTGTGTCTGATCCCAGGGACGTGCAATGGGACGGTGGGGAGGGAGATTCACTCTGTGTCTGACCCCGGGAGTGTGCAATGGGACGTTCTGGAGGGAGATTCACTCTGTGTCTGACCCCGGGAGTGTGTGATGGGACGGTGTGGAGGGAGATTCACTCTGTGTCTGACCCCGGGAGTGTGTGATGGGACGGTGTGGAGGGAGCTTCAGTCTGTGTTTGACCCCGGGAGTGTGTGATGGGACGGTGTTCAGGGAGATTCACTCTGTGTCTGACCCAGGGAGTGTGCAATGGGACGTTGTGGAGGGAGATTCACTCTGTGTCTGACCCCAGGGATGTGCAATGGGACGGTGTGGAGGGAGATTCACTCTGTGTCTGATCCCAGGGACGTGCAATGGGACGGTGTGGAGGGAGATTCACTCTGTGTCTGACCCCGGGAGTGTGCAATGGGACGTTCTGGAGGGAGATTCACTCTGTGTCTGACCCCGGGAGTGTGTGATGGGACGGTGTGGAGGGAGATTCACTCTGTGTCTGACCCCGGGAGTGTGTGATGGGACGGTGTGGAGGGAGCTTCAGTCTGTGTTTGACCCCGGGAGTGTGTGATGGGACGGTGTTCAGGGAGATTCACTCTGTGTCTGACCCCGGGAGTGTGCAGTGGGACGTTGTGGAGGGAGATTCACTCTGTGTCTGACCCCAGGGATGTGCAATGGGACGGTGCGGAGGGAGATTCACTCTGTGTCTGATCCCAGGGACGTGCAATGGGACGGTATGGAGGGAGATTCACTCTGTGTCTGACCCCGGGAGTGTGCAATTGGACGTTCTGGAGGGAGATTCACTCTGTGTCTGACCCCGGGAGTGTGTGATGGGACGGAGTGGAGGGAGATTCACTCTGTGTCTGACCCCGGGAGTGTGCAATGGGACGTTGTGGAGGGAGATTCACTCTGTGTCTGACCCCAGGGATGTGCAATGGGACGGTGTGGAGGGAGATTCACTCTGTGTCTGATCCCAGGGACGTGCAATGGGACGGTGTGGAGGGAGATTCACTCTGTGTCTGACCCCGGGAGTGTGCAATGGGACGTTCTGGAGGGAGATTCACTCTGTGTCTGACCCCGGGAGTGTGTGATGGGACGGTGTGGAGGGAGATTCACTCTGTGTCTGACCCCGGGAGTGTGTGATGGGAAAGTGTGGAGGGAGCTTCAGTCTGTGTTTGACCCCGGGAGTGTGTGATGGGACGGTGTTCAGGGAGATTCACTCTGTGTCTGACCCCGGGAGTGTGCAATGGGACGTTGTGGAGGGAGATTCACTCTGTGTCTGACCCCAGGGATGTGCAATGGGACGGTGTGGAGGGAGATTCACTCTGTGTCTGATCCCAGGGACGTGCAATGGGACGGTGTGGAGGGAGATTCACTCTGTGTCTGAACCCGGGAGTGTGCAATGGGACGTTGTGGAGGGAGATTCACTCTGTGTCTGACCCCAGGGATGTGCAATGGGACGGTGTGGAGGGAGATTCACTCGGTGTCTGATCCCAGGGACGTGCAATGGGACGGTGGGGAGGGAGATTCACTCTGTGTCTGACCCCGGGAGTGTGCAATGGGACGTTCTGGAGGGAGATTCACTCTGTGTCTGACCCCGGGAGTGTGTGATGGGACGGTGTGGAGGGAGCTTCAGTCTGTGTTTGACCCCGGGAGTGTGTGATGGGACGGTGTTCAGGGAGATTCACTCTGTGTCTGACCCCGGGAGTGTGCAATGGGACGTTGTGGAGGGAGATTCACTCTGTGTCTGACCCCAGGGATGTGCAATGGGACGGTGTGGAGGGAGATTCACTCTGTGTCTGATCCCAGGGACGTGCAATGGGACGGTGTGGAGGGAGATTCACTCTGTGTCTGACCCCGGGAGTGTGCAATGGGACGTTCTGGAGGGAGATTCACTCTGTGTCTGACCCAGGGAGTGTGTGATGGGACGGTGTGGAGGGAGATTCACTCTGTGTCTGACCCCGGGAGTGTGTGATGGGACGGTGTGGAGGGAGCTTCACTCTGTGTCTGATCCCAGGGATGTGCAATGGGACAGTGTGGAGGGAGATTCACTCTGTGTCTGACCCCGGGAGTGTGTGATGGGACGGTGTGGAGGGAGATTCACTCTGTGTCTGACCCCGGGAGTGTGCGATGGGACAGTGTGGAGGGAGATTCACTCTGTGTCTGATCCCAGGGATGTGCAATGGGACGGTGTGGAGGGAGATTCACTCTGTGTCTGACCCCGGGAGTGTGTGATGGGACGGTGTGGAGGGAGATTCACTCCGTGTCTGACCCCGGGAGTGTGCGATGGGACGGTGGGGAGGGAGATTCACTCTGTGTCTGATCCCAGGGATGTGCAATGGGACGGTGTGGAGGGAGATTCATCCTGTGTCTGACCCCGGGAGTGTGCAATGGGACGTTGTGGAGGGAGATTCACTCTGTGTCTGACCCCAGGGCTGTGCAATGGGACGGTGTGGAGGGAGATTCACTCTGTGTCTGATCCCAGGGACGTGCAATGGGACGGTGTGGAGGGAGATTCACTCTGTGTCTGACCCCGGGAGTGTGCAATGGGACGTTCTGGAGGGAGATTCACTCTGTGTCTGACCCCGGGAGTGTGTGATGGGACGGTGTGGAGGGAGATTCACTCTGTGTCTGACCCCGGGAGTGTGTGATGGGAAAGTGTGGAGGGAGCTTCAGTCTGTGTTTGACCCCGGGAGTGTGTGATGGGACGGTGTTCAGGGAGATTCACTCTGTGTCTGACCCCGGGAGTGTGCAATGGAACGTTGTGGAGGGAGATTCACTCTGTGTCTGACCCCAGGGATGTGCAATGGGACGGTGTGGAGGGAGATTCACTCTGTGTCTGATCCCAGGGACGTGCAATGGGACGGTGTGGAGGGAGATTCACTCTGTGTCTGACCCCGGGAGTGTGCAATGGGACGTTCTGGAGGGAGATTCACTCTGTGTCTGATCCTAGGGATGTGCAATGGGACGGTGTGGAGGGAGATTCACTCTGTGTCTGACCCCGGGAGTGTGTGATGGGACGGTGTGGAGGGAGATTCACTCCGTGTCTGACCCCGGGAGTGTGCGATGGGACGGTGGGGAGGGAGATTCACTCTGTGTCTGATCCCAGGGATGTGCAATGGGACGGTGTGGAGGGAGATTCACTCTGTGTCTGACCCCGGGAGTGTGCAATGGGACGTTGTGGAGGGAGATTCACTCTGTGTCTGACCCCAGGGATGTGCAATGGGACGGTGTGGAGGGAGATTCACTCTGTGTCTGATCCCAGGGACGTGCAATGGGACGGTGTGGAGGGAGATTCACTCTGTGTCTGACCCCGGGAGTGTGCAATGGGACGTTCTGGAGGGAGATTCACTCTGTGTCTGACCCCGGGAGTGTGTGATGGGACGGTGTGGAGGGAGATTCACTCTGTGTCTGACCCCGGGAGTGTGTGATGGGACGGTGTGGAGGGAGCTTCAGTCTGTGTTTGACCCCGGGAGTGTGTGATGGGACGGTGTTCAGGGAGATTCACTCTGTGTCTGACCCCGGGAGTGTGCAATGGGACGTTGTGGAGGGAGATTCACTCTGTGTCTGACCCCAGGGATGTGCAATGGGACGGTGTGGAGGGAGATTCACTCTGTGTCTGATCCCAGGGACGTGCAATGGGACGGTGTGGAGGGAGATTCACTCTGTGTCTGACCCCGGGAGTGTGCAATGGGACGTTCTGGAGGGAGATTCACTCTGTGTCTGACCCCGGGAGTGTGTGATGGGACGGTGTGGAGGGAGATTCACTCTGTGTCTGACCCCGGGAGTGTGTGATGGGACGGTGTGGAGGGAGCTTCAGTCTGTGTTTGACCCCGGGAGTGTGTGATGGGACGGTGTTCAGGGAGATTCACTCTGTGTGTCTGACCCCGGGAGTGTGTGATGGGACGGTGTGGAGGGAGATTCACTCTGTGTCTGACCCCGGGAGTGTGTGATGGGACAGTGTGGAGGGAGATTCACTCTGTGTCTGATCTCAGGGATGTGCAATGGGACGGTGTGGAGGGAGATTCACTCTGTGTCTGACCCCGGGAGTGTGTGATGGGACGGTGTGGAGGGAGATTCACTCCGTGTCTGACCCCGGGAGTGTGCGATGGGACGGTGGGGAGGGGGATTCACTCTGTGTCTGATCCCAGGGATGTGCAATGGGACGGTGTGGAGGGAGATTCACTCTGTGTCTGACCCCGGGAGTGTGCAATGGGACGTTGTGTAGGGAGATTCACTCTGTGTCTGACCCCAGGGATGTGCAATGGGACGGTGTGGAGGGAGATTCACTCTGTGTCTGATCCCAGGGACGTGCAATGGGACGGTGTGGAGGGAGATTCACTCTGTGTCTGACCCCGGGAGTGTGCAATGGGACGTTCTGGAGGGAGATTCACTCTGTGTCTGACCCCGGGAGTGTGTGATGGGACGGTGTGGAGGGAGATTCACTCTGTGTCTGACCCCGGGAGTGTGTGATGGGACGGTGTGGAGGGAGCTTCAGTCTGTGTTTGACCCCGGGAGTGTGTGATGGGACGGTGTTCAGGGAGATTCACTCTGTGTCTGACCCCGGGAGTGTGCAATGGGACGTTGTGGAGGGAGATTCACTCTGTGTCTGACCCCAGGGATGTGCAATGGGACGGTGTGGAGGGAGATTCACTCTGTGTCTGATCCCAGGGACGTGCAATGGGACGGTGTGGAGGGAGATTCACTCTGTGTCTGACCCCGGGAGTGTGCAATGGGACGTTCTGGAGGGAGATTCACTCTGTGTCTGACCCCGGGAGTGTGTGATGGGACAGTGTGGAGGGAGATTCACTCTGTGTCTGATCCCAGGGATGTGCAATGGGACGGTGTGGAGGGAGATTCACTCTGTGTCTGACCCCGGGAGTGTGTGATGGGACGGTGTGGAGGGAGATTCACTCCGTGTCTGACCCCGGGAGTGTGCGATGGGACGGTGGGGAGGGAGATTCACTCTGTGTCTGATCCCAGGGATGTGCAATGGGACGGTGTGGAGGGAGATTCACTCTGTGTCTGACCCCGGGAGTGTGCAATGGGACGTTGTGGAGGGAGATTCACTCTGTGTCTGACCCCAGGGATGTGCAATGGGACGGGGTGGAGGGAGATTCACTCTGTGTCTGACCCCGGGAGTGTGTGATGGGACGGTGTGGAGGGAGATTCACTCTGTGTCTGACCCCGGGAGTGTGTGATGGGACGGTGTGGAGGGAGATTTACTCTGTGTCTGACCCCGGGAGTGTGTGATGGGACGGTGCGGAGGGAGCTTCAGTCTGTGTTTGACCCCGGGAGTGTGTGATGGGACGGTGTTCAGGGAGATTCACTCTGTGTGTCTGACCCCGGGAGAGTGTGATGGGACGGTGTGGAGGGAGATTCACTCTGTGTCTGACCCCGGGAGTGTGTGATGGGACAGTGTGGATGGAGATTCACTCTGTGTCTGATCCCAGGGATGTGCAATGGGACGGTGTGGAGGGAGATTAACTCTCTGTCTGACCCCGGGAGTGTGTGATGGGACGGTGTGGAGGGAGATTCACTCTGTGTCTGACCGCGGGAGTGTGTGATGGGACGGTGTGGAGGGAGATTCACTCTGTGCCTGACCCCTGGAGTGTGTGATGGGACAGTGTGGAGGGAGATTCACTCTGTGTCTGACCGCGGGAGTGTGTGATGGGACGGTGTGGAGGGAGATTCACTCTGTGTCTGATCCCAGGGATGTGCAATGGGACGGTGTGGAGGGAGATTCACTTTGTGTGTCTGACCCCGGGAGTGTGTGATGGGACAGTGTGGAGGGAGATTCACTCTGTGTCTGATCCCAGGGATGTGCAATGGGACGGTGTGGAGGGAGATTCACTCTGTGTCTGACCCCGGGAGTGTGTGATGGGACGGTGTGGAGGGAGATTCACTCCGTGTCTGACCCCGGGAGTGTGCGATGGGACGGTGGGGAGGGAGATTCACTCTGTGTCTGATCCCAGGGATGTGCAATGGGACGGTGTGGAGGGAGATTCATCCTGTGTCTGACCCCGGGAGTGTGCAATGGGACGTTGTGGAGGGAGATTCACTTTGTGTCTGACCCCAGAGCTGTGCAATGGGACGGTGTGGAGGGAGATTCACTCTGTGTCTGATCCCAGGGACGTGCAATGGGACGGTGTGGAGGGAGATTCACTCTGTGTCTGACCCCGGGAGTGTGCAATGGGACGTTCTGGAGGGAGATTCACTCTGTGTCTGACCCCGGGAGTGTGTGATGGGACGGTGTGGAGGGAGATTCACTCTGTGTCTGACCCCGGGAGTGTGTGATGGGAAAGTGTGGAGGGAGCTTCAGTCTGTGTTTGACCCCGGGAGTGTGTGATGGGACGGTGTTCAGGGAGATTCACTCTGTGTCTGACCCCGGGAGTGTGCAATGGGACGTTGTGGAGGGAGATTCACTCTGTGTCTGACCCCAGGGATGTGCAATGGGACGGTGTGGAGGGAGATTCACTCTGTGTCTGATCCCAGGGACGTGCAATGCGACGGTGTGGAGGGAGATTCACTCTGTGTCTGACCCCGGGAGTGTGCAATGGGACGTTCTGGAGGGAGATTCACTCTGTGTCTGATCCTAGGGATGTGCAATGTGACGGTGTGGAGGGAGATTCACTCTGTGTCTGACCCCGGGAGTGTGTGATGGGACGGTGTGGAGGGAGATTCACTCCGTGTCTGACCCCGGGAGTGTGCGATGGGACGGTGGGGAGGGAGATTCACTCTGTGTCTGATCCCAGGGATGTGCAATGGGACGGTGTGGAGGGAGATTCACTCTGTGTCTGTCCCCGGGAGTGTGCAATGGGACGTTGTGGAGGGAGATTCACTCTGTTGTCTGACCCCAGGGATGTGCAATGGGACGGTGTGGAGGGAGATTCACTCTGTGTCTGATCCCAGGGACGTGCAATGGGACGGTGTGGAGGGAGATTCACTCTGTGTCTGACCCCGGGAGTGTGCAATGGGACGTTCTGGAGGGAGATTCACTCTGTGTCTGACCCCGGGAGTGTGTGATGGGACGGTGTGGAGGGAGATTCACTCTGTGTCTGACCCCGGGAGTGTGTGATGGGACGGTGTGGAGGGAGCTTCAGTCTGTGTTTGACCCCGGGAGTGTGTGATGGGACGGTGTTCAGGGAGATTCACTCTGTGTCTGACCCGGGAGTGTGCAATGGGACGTTGTGGAGGGAGATTCACTCTGTGTCTGACCCCAGGGATGTGCAATGGGACGGTGTGGAGGGAGATTCACTCTGTGTCTGATCCCAGGGACGTGCAATGGGACGGTGTGGAGGGAGATTCACTCTGTGTCTGACCCCGGGAGTGTGCAATGGGACGTTCTGGAGGGAGATTCACTCTGTGTCTGACCCCGGGAGTGTGTGATGGGACGGTGTGGAGGGAGATTCACTCTGTGTCTGACCCCGGGAGTGTGTGATGGGACGGTGTGGAGGGAGATTCACTCTGTGTCTGACCCCGGGAGTGTGTGATGGGACAGTGTGGAGGGAGATTCACTCTGTGTCTGATCCCAGGGATGTGCAATGGGACGGTGTGGAGGGAGATTCACTCTGTGTCTGACCCCGGGAGTGTGCAATGGGACGTTGTGGAGGGAGATTCACTCTGTGTCTGACCCCAGGGATGTGCAATGGGACGGTGTGGAGGGAGATTCACTCTGTGTCTGATCCCAGGGACGTGCAATGGGACGGTGTGGAGGGAGATTCACTCTGTGTCTGACCCCGGGAGTGTGCAATGGGACGTTCTGGAGGGAGATTCACTCTGTGTCTGACCCCGGGAGTGTGTGATGGGACGGTGTGGAGGGAGATTCACTCTGTGTCTGACCCCGGGAGTGTGTGATGGGAAAGTGTGGAGGGAGCTTCAGTCTGTGTTTGACCCCGGGAGTGTGTGATGGGACGGTGTTCAGGGAGATTCACTCTGTGTCTGACCCCGGGAGTGTGCAATGGGACGTTGTGGAGGGAGATTCACTCTGTGTCTGACCCCAGGGATGTGCAATGGGACGGTGTGGAGGGAGATTCACTCTGTGTCTGATCCCAGGGACGTGCAATGGGACGGTGTGGAGGGAGATTCACTCTGTGTCTGACCCCGGGAGTGTGCAATGGGACGTTCTGGAGGGAGATTCACTCTGTGTCTGACCCCGGGAGTGTGTGATGGGACAGTGTGGAGGGAGATTCACTCTGTGTCTGATCCCAGGGATGTGCAATGGGACGGTGTGGAGGGAGATTCACTCTGTGTCTGACCCCGGGAGTGTGTGATGGGACGGTGTGGAGGGAGATTCACTCCGTGTCTGACCCCGGGAGTGTGCGATGGGACGGTGGGGAGGGAGATTCACTCTGTGTCTGATCCCAGGGATGTGCAATGGGACGGTGTGGAGGGAGATTCACTCTGTGTCTGACCCCGGGAGTGTGCAATGGGACGTTGTGGAGGGAGATTCACTCTGTGTCTGACCCCAGGGATGTGCAATGGGACGGTGTGGAGGGAGATTCACTCTGTGTCTGATCCCTGGGACGTGCAATGGGACGGTGGGGAGGGAGATTCACTCTGTGTCTGACCCCGGGAGTGTGCAATGGGACGTTCTGGAGGGAGATTCACTCTGTGTCTGACCCCGGGAGTGTGTGATGGGACGGTGTGGAGGGAGATTCACTCTGTGTCTGACCCCGGGAGTGTGTGATGGGACGGTGTGGAGGGAGCTTCAGTCTGTGTTTGACCCCGGGAGTGTGTGATGGGACGGTGTTCAGGGAGATTCACTCTGTGTCTGACCCCGGGAGTGTGCAATGGGACGTTGTGGAGGGAGATTCACTCTGTGTCTGACCCCAGGGATGTGCAATGGGACGGTGTGGAGGGAGATTCACTCTGTGTCTGATCCCAGGGACGTGCAATGGGACGGTGTGGAGGGAGATTCACTCTGTGTCTGACCCCGGGAGTGTGCAATGGGACGTTCTGGAGGGAGATTCACTCTGTGTCTGACCCCGGGAGTGTGTGATGGGACGGTGTGGAGGGAGATTCACTCTGTGTCTGACCCCGGGAGTGTGTGATGGGACGGTGTGGAGGGAGCTTCAGTCTGTGTTTGACCCCGGGAGTGTGTGATGGGAAGGTGTTCAGGGAGATTCACTCTGTGTCTGACCCCGGGAGTGTGCAGTGGGACGTTGTGGAGGGAGATTCACTCTGTGTCTGACCCCAGGGATGTGCAATGGGACGGTGTGGAGGGAGATTCACTCTGTGTCTGATCCCAGGGACGTGCAATGGGACGGTATGGAGGGAGATTCACTCTGTGTCTGACCCCGGGAGTGTGCAATGGGACGTTCTGGAGGGAGATTCACTCTGTGTCTGACCCCGGGAGTGTGTGATGGGACGGAGTGGAGGGAGATTCACTCTGTGTCTGACCCCGGGAGTGTGCAATGGGACGTTGTGGAGGGAGATTCACTCTGTGTCTGACCCCAGGGATGTGCAATGGGACGGTGTGGAGGGAGATTCACTCTGTGTCTGATCCCAGGGACGTGCAATGGGACGGTGTGGAGGGAGATTCACTCTGTGTCTGACCCCGGGAGTGTGCAATGGGACGTTCTGGAGGGAGATTCACTCTGTGTCTGACCCCGGGAGTGTGTGATGGGACGGTGTGGAGGGAGATTCACTCTGTGTCTGACCCCGGGAGTGTGTGATGGGAAAGTGTGGAGGGAGCTTCAGTCTGTGTTTGACCCCGGGAGTGTGTGATGGGACGGTGTTCAGGGAGATTCACTCTGTGTCTGACCCCGGGAGTGTGCAATGGGACGTTGTGGAGGGAGATTCACTCTGTGTCTGACCCCAGGGATGTGCAATGGGACGGTGTGGAGGGAGATTCACTCTGTGTCTGATCCCAGGGACGTGCAATGGGACGGTGTGGAGGGAGATTCACTCTGTGTCTGAACCCGGGAGTGTGCAATGGGACGTTCTGGAGGGAGATTCACTCTGTGTCTGACCCCGGGAGTGTGTGATGGGACAGTGTGGAGGGAGATTCACTCTGTGTCTGATCCCAGGGATGTGCAATGGGACGGTGTGGAGGGAGATTCACTCTGTGTCTGACCCCGGGAGTGTGTGATGGGACGGTGTGGAGGGAGATTCACTCCGTGTCTGAACCCGGGAGTGTGCGATGGGACGGTGGGGAGGGAGATTCACTCTGTGTCTGATCCCAGGGATGTGCAATGGGACGGTGTGGAGGGAGATTCACTCTGTGTCTGACCCCGGGAGTGTGCAATGGGACGTTGTGGAGGGAGATTCACTCTGTGTCTGACCCCAGGGATGTGCAATGGGACGGTGTGGAGGGAGATTCACTCGGTGTCTGATCCCAGGGACGTGCAATGGGACGGTGGGGAGGGAGATTCACTCTGTGTCTGACCCCGGGAGTGTGCAATGGGACGTTCTGGAGGGAGATTCACTCTGTGTCTGACCCCGGGAGTGTGTGATGGGACGGTGTGGAGGGAGATTCACTCTGTGTCTGACCCGGGAGTGTGTGATGGGACGGTGTGGAGGGGGCTTCAGTCTGTGTTTGACCCCGGGAGTGTGTGATGGGACGGTGTTCAGGGAGATTCACTCTGTGTCTGACCCCGGGAGTGTGCAATGGGACGTTGTGGAGGGAGATTCACTCTGTGTCTGACCCCAGGGATGTGCAATGGGACGGTGTGGAGGGAGATTCACTCTGTGTCTGATCCCAGGGACGTGCAATGGGATGGTGTGGAGGGAGATTCACTCTGTGTCTGACCCCGGGAGTGTGCAATGGGACGTTCTGGAGGGAGATTCACTCTGTGTCTGACCCAGGGAGTGTGTGATGGGACGGTGTGGAGGGAGATTCACTCTGTGTCTGACCCCGGGAGTGTGTGATGGGACGGTGTGGAGGGAGCTTCAGTCTGTGTTTGACCCCGGGAGTGTGTGATGGGACGGTGTTCAGGGAGATTCACTCTGTGTGTCTGACCCCGGGAGTGTGTGATGGGACGGTGTGGAGGGAGATTCACTCTGTGTCTGACCCCGGGAGTGTGTGATGGGACAGTGTGGAGGGAGATTCACTCTGTGTCTGATCCCAGGGATGTGCAATGGGACGGTGTGGAGGGAGATTCACTCTGTGTCTGACCCCGGGAGTGTGTGATGGGACGGTGTGGAGGGAGATTCACTCCGTGTCTGACCCCGGGAGTGTGCGATGGGACGGTGGGGAGGGAGATTCACTCTGTGTCTGATCCCAGGGATGTGCAATGGGACGGTGTGGAGGGAGATTCACTCTGTGTCTGACCCCGGGAGTGTGCAATGGGACGTTGTGGAGGGAGATTCACTCTGTGTCTGACCCCAGGGATGTGCAATGGGACGGTGTGGAGGGAGATTCACTCTGTGTCTGATCCCAGGGACGTGCAATGGGACGGTGTGGAGGGAGATTCACTCTGTGTCTGACCCCGGGAGTGTGCAATGGGACGTTCTGGAGGGAGATTCACTCTGTGTCTGACCCCGGGAGTGTGTGATGGGACGGTGTGGAGGGAGATTCACTCTGTGTCTGACCCCGGGAGTGTGTGATGGGACGGTGTGGAGGGAGCTTCAGTCTGTGTTTGACCCCGGGAGTGTGTGATGGGACGGTGTTCAGGGAGATTCACTCTGTGTCTGACCCCGGGAGTGTGCAATGGGACGTTGTGGAGGGAGATTCACTCTGTGTCTGACCCCAGGGATGTGCAATGGGACGGTGTGGAGGGAGATTCACTCTGTGTCTGATCCCAGGGACGTGCAATGGGACGGTGTGGAGGGAGATTCACTCTGTGTCTGACCCCGGGAGTGTGTGATCGGACGGTGTGGAGGGAGCTTCAGTCTGTGTTTGACCCCGGGAGTGTGCAATGGGACGTTGTGGAGGGAGATTCACTCTGTGCCTGACCCCGGGAGTCTGTGATGGGACAGTGTGGAGGGAGGTTCACTCTGTGTCTGATCCCAGGGATGTGCAATGGGACAGTGTGGAGGGAGATTCACTCTGTGTCTGACCCCGGGAGTGTGTGATGGGACGGTGTGGAGGGAGATTCACTCTGTGTCTGACCCCGGGAGTGTGTGATGGGACAGTGTGGAGGGAGATTCACTCTGTCTCTGATCCCAGGGATGTGCAATGGGACGGTGTGGAGGGAGATTCACTCTGTGTCTGACCCCGGGAGTGTGTGATGGGACGGTGTGGAGGGAGATTCACTCCGTGTCTGACCCCGGGAGTGTGCGATGGGACGGTGGGGAGGGAGATTCACTCTGTGTCTGACCCCAGGGCTGTGCAATGGGACGGTGTGGAGGGAGATTCACTCTGTGTCTGATCCCAGGGACGTGCAATGGGACGGTGTGGAGGGAGATTCACTCTGTGTCTGACCCCGGGAGTGTGCAATGGGACGTTCTGGAGGGAGATTCACTCTGTGTCTGACCCCGGGAGTGTGTGATGGGACGGTGTGGAGGGAGATTCACTCTGTGTCTGACCCCGGGAGTGTGTGATGGGAAAGTGTGGAGGGAGCTTCAGTCTGTGTTTGACCCCGGGAGTGTGTGATGGGACGGTGTTCAGGGAGATTCACTCTGTGTCTGACCCCGGGAGTGTGCAATGGGACGTTGTGGAGGGAGATTCACTCTGTGTCTGACCCCAGGGATGTGCAATGGGACGGTGTGGAGGGAGATTCACTCTGTGTCTGATCCCAGGGACGTGCAATGGGACGGTGTGGAGGGAGATTCACACTGTGTCTGACCCCGGGAGTGTGCAATGGGACGTTCTGGAGGGAGATTCACTCTGTGTCTGATCCTAGGGATGTGCAATGGGACGGTGTGGAGGGAGATTCACTCTGTGTCTGACCCCGGGAGTGTGTGATGGGACGGTGTGGAGGGAGATTCACTCCGTGTCTGACCCCGGGAGTGTGCGATGGGACGGTGGGGAGGGAGATTCACTCTGTGTCTGATCCCAGGGATGTGCAATGGGACGGTGTGGAGGGAGATTCACTCTGTGTCTGACCCCGGGAGTGTGCAATGGGACGTTGTGGAGGGAGATTCACTCTGTGTCTGACCCCAGGGATGTGCAATGGGACGGTGTGGAGGGAGATTCACTCTGTGTCTGATCCCAGGGACGTGCAATGGGACGGTGTGGAGGGAGATTCACTCTGTGTCTGTCCCCGGGAGTGTGCAATGGGACGTTCTGGAGGGAGATTCACTCTGTGTCTGACCCCGGGAGTGTGTGATGGGACGGTGTGGAGGGAGATTCACTCTGTGTCTGACCCCGGGAGTGTGTGATGGGACGGTGTGGAGGGAGCTTCAGTCTGTGTTTGACCCCGGGAGTGTGTGATGGGACGGTGTTCAGGGAGATTCACTCTGTGTCTGACCCCGGGAGTGTGCAATGGGACGTTGTGGAGGGAGATTCACTCTGTGTCTGACCCCAGGGATGTGCAATGGGACGGTGTGGAGGGAGATTCACTCTGTGTCTGATCCCAGGGACGTGCAATGGGACGGTGTGGAGGGAGATTCACTCTGTGTCTGACCCCGGGAGTGTGCAATGGGACGTTCTGGAGGGAGATTCACTCTGTGTCTGACCCCGGGAGTGTGTGATGGGACGGTGTGGAGGGAGATTCACTCTGTGTCTGACCCCGGGAGTGTGTGATGGGACGGTGTGGAGGGAGCTTCAGTCTGTGTTTGACCCCGGGAGTGTGTGATGGGACGGTGTTCAGGGAGATTCACTCTGTGTGTCTGACCCCGGGAGTGTGTGATGGGACGGTGTGGAGGGAGATTCACTCTGTGTCTGACCCCGGGAGTGTGTGATGGGACAGTGTGGAGGGAGATTCACTCTGTGTCTGATCTCAGGGATGTGCAATGGGACGGTGTGGAGGGAGATTCACTCTGTGTCTGACCCCGGGAGTGTGTGATGGGACGGTGTGGAGGGAGATTCACTCCGTGTCTGACCCCGGGAGTGTGCGATGGGACGGTGGGGAGGGGGATTCACTCTGTGTCTGATCCCAGGGATGTGCAATGGGACGGTGTGGAGGGAGATTCACTCTGTGTCTGACCCCGGGAGTGTGCAATGGGACGTTGTGTAGGGAGATTCACTCTGTGTCTGACCCCAGGGATGTGCAATGGGACGGTGTGGAGGGAGATTCACTCTGTGTCTGATCCCAGGGACGTGCAATGGGACGGTGTGGAGGGAGATTCACTCTGTGTCTGACCCCGGGAGTGTGCAATGGGACGTTCTGGAGGGAGATTCACTCTGTGTCTGACCCCGGGAGTGTGTGATGGGACGGTGTGGAGGGAGATTCACTCTGTGTCTGACCCCGGGAGTGTGTGATGGGACGGTGTGGAGGGAGCTTCAGTCTGTGTTTGACCCCGGGAGTGTGTGATGGGACGGTGTTCAGGGAGATTCACTCTGTGTCTGACCCCGGGAGTGTGCAATGGGACGTTGTGGAGGGAGATTCACTCTGTGTCTGACCCCAGGGATGTGCAATGGGACGGTGTGGAGGGAGATTCACTCTGTGTCTGATCCCAGGGACGTGCAATGGGACGGTGTGGAGGGAGATTCACTCTGTGTCTGACCCCGGGAGCGTGCAATGGGACGTTCTGGAGGGAGATTCACTCTGTGTCTGACCCCGGGAGTGTGTGATGGGACAGTGTGGAGGGAGATTCACTCTGTGTCTGATCCCAGGGATGTGCAATGGGACGGTGTGGAGGGAGATTCACTCTGTGTCTGACCCCGGGAGTGTGTGATGGGACGGTGTGGAGGGAGATTCACTCCGTGTCTGACCCCGGGAGTGTGCGATGGGACGGTGGGGAGGGAGATTCACTCTGTGTCTGATCCCAGGGATGTGCAATGGGACGGTGTGGAGGGAGATTCACTCTGTGTCTGACCCCGGGAGTGTGCAATGGGACGTTGTGGAGGGAGATTCACTCTGTGTCTGACCCCAGGGATGTGCAATGGGACGGGGTGGAGGGAGATTCACTCTGTGTCTGACCCCGGGAGTGTGTGATGGGACGGTGTGGAGGGAGATTCACTCTGTGTCTGACCCCGGGAGTGTGTGATGGGACGGTGTGGAGGGAGATTCACTCTGTGTCTGACCCCGGGAGTGTGTGATGGGACGGTGCGGAGGGAGCTTCAGTCTGTGTTTGACCCCGGGAGTGTGTGATGGGACGGTGTTCAGGGAGATTCACTCTGTGTGTCTGACCCCGGGAGAGTGTGATGGGACGGTGTGGAGGGAGATTCACTCTGTGTCTGACCCCGGGAGTGTGTGATGGGACAGTGTGGAGGGAGATTCACTCTGTGTCTGATCCCAGGGATGTGCAATGGGACGGTGTGGAGGGAGATTAACTCTCTGTCTGACCCCGGGAGTGTGTGATGGGACGGTGTGGAGGGAGATTCACTCTGTGTCTGACCGCGGGAGTGTGTGATGGGACGGTGTGGAGGGAGATTCACTCTGTGCCTGACCCCTGGAGTGTGTGATGGGACAGTGTGGAGGGAGGTTCACTCTGTGTCTGATCCCAGGGATGTGCAATGGGACAGTGTGGAGGGAGATTCACTCTGTGTCTGACCCCGGGAGTGTGTGATGGGACGGTGTGGAGGGACATTCACTCTGTGTCTGACCCCGGGAGTGTGTGATGGGACGGTGTGGAGGGAGATTCACTCTGTGTCTGATCCCAGGGATGTGCAATGGGACGGTGTGGAGGGAGATTCACTTTGTGTGTCTGACCCCGGGAGTGTGTGATGGGACAGTGTGGAGGGAGATTCACTCTGTGTCTGATCCCAGGGATGTGCAATGGGACGGTGTGGAGGGAGATTCACTCTGTGTCTGACCCCGGGAGTGTGTGATGGGACGGTGTGGAGGGAGATTCACTCCGTGTCTGACCCCGGGAGTGTGCGATGGGACGGTGGGGAGGGAGATTCACTCTGTGTCTGATCCCAGGGATGTGCAATGGGACGGTGTGGAGGGAGATTCATCCTGTGTCTGACCCCGGGAGTGTGCAATGGGACGTTGTGGAGGGAGATTCACTCTGTGTCTGACCCCAGGGCTGTGCAATGGGACGGTGTGGAGGGAGATTCACTCTGTGTCTGATCCCAGGGACGTGCAATGGGACGGTGTGGAGGGAGATTCACTCTGTGTCTGACCCCGGGAGTGTGCAATGGGACGTTCTGGAGGGAGATTCACTCTGTGTCTGACCCCGGGAGTGTGTGATGGGACGGTGTGGAGGGAGATTCACTCTATGTCTGACCCCGGGAGTGTGTGATGGGAAAGTGTGGAGGGAGCTTCAGTCTGTGTTTGACCCCGGGAGTGTGTGATGGGACGGTGTTCAGGGAGATTCACTCTGTGTCTGACCCCGGGAGTGTGCAATGGGACGTTGTGGAGGGAGATTCACTCTGTGTCTGACCCCAGGGATGTGCAATGGGACGGTGTGGAGGGAGATTCACTCTGTGTCTGATCCCAGGGACGTGCAATGGGACGGTGTGGAGGGAGATTCACTCTGTGTCTGACCCCGGGAGTGTGCAATGGGACGTTCTGGAGGGAGATTCACTCTGTGTCTGATCCTAGGGATGTGCAATGGGACGGTGTGGAGGGAGATTCACTCTGTGTCTGACCCCGGGAGTGTGTGATGGGACGGTGTGGAGGGAGCTTCAGTCTGTGTTTGACCCCGGGAGTGTGTGATGGGACGGTGTTCAGGGAGATTCACTCTGTGTGTCTGACCCCGGGAGTGTGTGATGGGACGGTGTGGAGGGAGATTCACTCTGTGTCTGACCCCGGGAGTGTGTGATGGGACAGTGTGGAGGGAGATTCACTCTGTGTCTGATCCCAGGGATGTGCAATGGGACGGTGTGGAGGGAGATTCACTCTGTGTCTGACCCCGGGAGTGTGTGATGGGACGGTGTGGAGGGAGATTCACTCCGTGTCTGACCCCGGGAGTGTGCGATGGGACGGTGGGGAGGGAGATTCACTCTGTGTCTGATCCCAGGGATGTGCAATGGGACGGTGTGGAGGGAGATTCACTCTGTGTCTGACCCCGGGAGTGTGCAATGGGACGTTGTGTAGGGAGATTCACTCTGTGTCTGACCCCGGGAGTGTGCAATGGGACGTTGTGGAGGGAGATTCACTCTGTGTCTGACCCCAGGGATGTGCAATGGGACGGTGTGGAGGGAGATTCACTCTGTGTCTGATCCCAGGGACGTGCAATGGGACGGTGTGGAGGGAGATTCACTCAGTGTCTGACCCCGGGAGTGTGCAATGGGACGTTCTGGAGGGAGATTCACTCTGTGTCTGACCCCGGGAGTGTGTGATGGGACAGTGTGGAGGGAGATTCACTCTGTGTCTGATCCCAGGGATGTGCAATGGGACGGTGTGGAGGGAGATTCACTCTGTGTCTGACCCCGGGAGTGTGTGATGGGACGGTGTGGAGGGAGATTCACTCCGTGTCTGACCCCGGAGTGTGCGATGGGACGGTGGGGAGGGAGATTCACTCTGTGTCTGATCCCAGGGATGTGCAATCGGACGGTGTGGAGGGAGATTCACTCTGTGTCTGACCCCGGGAGTGTGCAATGGGACGTTGTGGAGGGAGATTCACTCTGTGTCTGACCCCAGGGATGTGCAATGGGACGGGGTGGAGGGAGATTCACTCTGTGTCTGACCCCGGGAGTGTGTGATGGGACGGTGTGGAGGGAGATTCACTCTGTGTCTGACCCCGGGAGTGTGTGATGGGACGGTGTGGAGGGAGATTCACTCTGTGTCTGACCCCGGGAGTGTGTGATGGGACGGTGCGGAGGGAGCTTCAGTCTGTGTTTGACCCCGGGAGTGTGTGATGGGACGGTGTTCAGGGAGATTCACTCTGTGTGTCTGACCCCGGGAGAGTGTGATGGGACGGTGTGGAGGGAGATTCACTCTGTGTCTGACCCCGGGAGTGTGTGATGGGACAGTGTGGAGGGAGATTCACTCTGTGTCTGATCCCAGGGATGTGCAATGGGACGGTGTGGAGGGAGATTAACTCTCTGTCTGACCCCGGGAGTGTGTGATGGGACGGTGTGGAGGGAGATTCACTCTGTGTCTGACCCCGGGAGTGTGTGATGGGACGGTGTGGAGGGAGATTCACTCTGTGTCTGACCCCGGGAGTGTGTGATGGGACGGTGTGGAGGGAGATTCACTCTGTGTCTGATCCCAGGGATGTGCAATGGGACGGTGTGGAGGGAGATTCACTTTGTGTGTCTGACCCCGGGAGTGTGTGATGGGACAGTGTGGAGGGAGATTCACTCTGTGTCTGATCCCAGGGATGTGCAATGGGACGGTGTGGAGGGAGATTCACTCTGTGTCTGACCCCGGGAGTGTGTGATGGGACGGTGTGGAGGGAGATTCACTCCGTGTCTGACCCCGGGAGTGTGCGATGGGACGGTGGGGAGGGAGATTCACTCTGTGTCTGATCCCAGGGATGTGCAATGGGACGGTGTGGAGGGAGATTCACTCTGTGTCTGACCCCGGGAGTGTGCAATGGGACGTTGTGGAGGGAGATTCACTCTGTGTCTGACCCCAGGGATGTGCAATGGGACGGTGTGGAGGGAGATTCACTCTGTGTCTGATCCCAGGGACGTGCAATGGGACGGTGTGGAGGGAGATTCACTCTGTGTCTGAACCCGGGAGTGTGCAATGGGACGTTCTGGAGGGAGATTCACTCTGTGTCTGACCCCGGGAGTGTGTGATGGGACAGTGTGGAGGGAGATTCACACTGTGTCTGATCCCAGGGATGTGCAATGGGACGGTGTGGAGGGAGATTCACTGTGTGTCTGACCCCGGGAGTGTGTGATGGGACGGTGTGGAGGGAGCTTCAGTCTGTGTTTGACCCCGGGAGTGTGTGATGGGACGGTGTTCAGGGAGATTCACTCTGTGTCTGACCCCGGGAGTGTGCAATGGGACGTTGTGGAGGGAGATTCACTCTGTGTCTGACCCCAGGGATGTGCAATGGGACGGTGTGGAGGGAGATTCACTCTGTGTCTGATCCCAGGGACGTGCAATGGGACGGTGTGGAGGGAGATTCACTCTGTGTCTGACCCCGGGAGTGTGCAATGGGACGTTCTGGAGGGAGATTCACTCTGTGTCTGACCCCGGGAGTGTGTGATGGGACAGTGTGGAGGGAGATTCACTCTGTGTCTGATCCCAGGGATGTGCAATGGGACGGTGTGGAGGGAGATTCACTCTGTGTCTGACCCCGGGAGTGTGTGATGGGACGGTGTGGAGGGAGATTCACTCCGTGTCTGATCCCAGGGATGTGCAATGGGACGGTGTGGAGGGAGATTCACTCTGTGTCTGACCCCGGGAGTGTGCAATGGGACGTTGTGGAGGGAGATTCACTCTGTGTCTGACCCCAGGGATGTGCAATGGGACGGGGTGGAGGGAGATTCACTCTGTGTCTGACCCCGGGAGTGTGTGATGGGACGGTGTGGAGGGAGATTCACTCTGTGTCTGACCCCGGGAGTGTGTGATGGGACGGTGTGGAGGGAGATTCACTCTGTGTCTGACCCCGGGTGTGTGTGATGGGACGGTGCGGAGGGAGCTTCAGTCTGTGTTTGACCCCGGGAGTGTGTGATGGGACGGTGTTCAGGGAGATTCACTCTGTGTGTCTGACCCCGGGAGAGTGTGATGGGACGGTGTGGAGGGAGATTCACTCTGTGTCTGACCCCGGGAGTGTGTGATGTGACAGTGTGGAGGGAGATTCACTCTGTGTCTGATCCCAGGGATGTGCAATGGGACGGTGTGGAGGGAGATTAACTCTCTGTCTGACCCCGGGAGTGTGTGATGGGACGGTGTGGAGGGAGATTCACTCTGTGTCTGACCGCGGGAGTGTGTGATGGGACGGTGTGGAGGGAGATTCACTCTGTGCCTGACCCCTGGAGTGTGTGATGGGACAGTGTGGAGGGAGGTTCACTCTGTGTCTGATCCCAGGGATGTGCAATGGGACAGTGTGGAGGGAGATTCACTCTGTGTCTGACCCCGGGAGTGTGTGATGGGACGGTGTGGAGGGAGATTCACTCTGTGTCTGACCCCGGGAGTGTGTGATGGGACGGTGTGGAGGGAGATTCACTCTGTGTCTGATCCCAGGGATGTGCAATGGGACGGTGTGGAGGGAGATTCACTTTGTGTGTCTGACCCCGGGAGTGTGTGATGGGACAGTGTGGAGGGAGATTCACTCTGTGTCTGATCCCAGGGATGTGCAATGGGACGGTGTGGAGGGAGATTCACTCTGTGTCTGACCCCGGGAGTGTGTGATGGGACGGTGTGGAGGGAGATTCACTCCGTGTCTGACCCCGGGAGTGTGCGATGGGACGGTGGGGAGGGAGATTCACTCTGTGTCTGACCCCGGGAGTGTGCAATGGGACGTTGTGGAGGGAGATTCACTCTGTGTCTGACCCCAGGGCTGTGCAATGGGACGGTGTGGAGGGAGATTCACTCTGTGTCTGATCCCAGGGATGTGCAATGGGACGGTGTGGAGGGAGATTCACTCTGTGTCTGACCCCGGGAGTGTGCAATGGGACGTTCTGGAGGGAGATTCACTCTGTGTCTGACCCCGGGAGTGTGTGATGGGACGGTGTGGAGGGAGATTCACTCTGTGTCTGACCCCGGGAGTGTGTGATGGGAAAGTGTGGAGGGAGCTTCAGTCTGTGTTTGACCCCGGGAGTGTGTGATGGGACGGTGTTCAGGGAGATTCACTCTGTGTCTGACCCCGGGAGTGTGCAATGGGACGTTGTGGAGGGAGATTCACTCTGTGTCTGACCCCAGGGATGTGCAATGGGACGGTGTGGAGGGAGATTCACTCTGTGTCTGATCCCAGGGACGTGCAATGGGACGGTGTGGAGGGAGATTCACTCTGTGTCTGACCCCGGGAGTGTGCAATGGGACGTTCTGGAGGGAGATTCACTCTGTGTCTGATCCTAGGGATGTGCAATGGGACGGTGTGGAGGGAGATTCACTCTGTGTCTGACCCCGGGAGTGTGTGATGGGACGGTGTGGAGGGAGATTCACTCCGTGTCTGACCCCGGGAGTGTGCGATGGGACGGTGGGGAGGGAGATTCACTCTGTGTCTGATCCCAGGGATGTGCAATGGGACGGTGTGGAGGGAGATTCACTCTGTGTCTGACCCCGGGAGTGTGCAATGGGACGTTGTGGAGAGAGATTCACTCTGTGTCTGACCCCAGGGATGTGCAATGGGACGGTGTGGAGGGAGATTCACTCTGTGTCTGATCCCAGGGACGTGCAATGGGACGGTGTGGAGGGAGATTCACTCTGTGTCTGACCCCGGGAGTGTGCAATGGGACGTTCTGGAGGGAGATTCACTCTGTGTCTGACCCCGGGAGTGTGTGATGGGACGGTGTGGAGGGAGATTCACTCTGTGTCTGACCCCGGGAGTGTGTGATGGGACGGTGTGGAGGGAGCTTCAGTCTGTGTTTGACCCCGGGAGTGTGTGATGGGACGGTGTTCAGGGAGATTCACTCTGTGTCTGACCCCGGGAGTGTGCAATGGGACGTTGTGGAGGGAGATTCACTCTGTGTCTGACCCCAGGGATGTGCAATGGGACGGTGTGGAGGGAGATTCACTCTGTGTCTGATCCCAGGGACGTGCAATGGGACGGTGTGGAGGGAGATTCACTCTGTGTCTGACCCCGGGAGTGTGCAATGGGACGTTCTGGAGGGAGATTCACTCTGTGTCTGACCCCGGGAGTGTGTGATGGGACAGTGTGGAGGGAGATTCACTCTGTGTCTGATCCCAGGGATGTGCAATGGGACGGTGTGGAGGGAGATTCACTCTGTGTCTGACCCCGGGAGTGTGTGATGGGACGGTGTGGAGGGAGATTCACTCCGTGTCTGACCCCGGAGTGTGCGATGGGACGGTGGGGAGGGAGATTCACTCTGTGTCTGATCCCAGGGATGTGCAATGGGACGGTGTGGAGGGAGATTCACTCTGTGTCTGACCCCGGGAGTGTGCAATGGGACGTTGTGGAGGGAGATTCACTCTGTGTCTGACCCCAGGGATGTGCAATGGGACGGGGTGGAGGGAGATTCACTCTGTGTCTGACCCCGGGAGTGTGCAATGGGACGTTGTGGAGAGAGATTCACTCTGTGTCTGACCCCAGGGATGTGCAATGGGACGGTGTGGAGGGAGATTCACTCTGTGTCTGATCCCAGGGACGTGCAATGGGACGGTGTGGAGGGAGATTCACTCTGTGTCTGACCCCGGGAGTGTGCAATGGGACGTTCTGGAGGGAGATTCACTCTGTGTCTGACCCCGGGAGTGTGTGATGGGACGGTGTGGAGGGAGATTCACTCTGTGTCTGACCCCGGGAGTGTGTGATGGGACGGTGTGGAGGGAGCTTCAGTCTGTGTTTGACCCCGGGAGTGTGTGATGGGACGGTGTTCAGGGAGATTCACTCTGTGTCTGACCCCGGGAGTGTGCAATGGGACGTTGTGGAGGGAGATTCACTCTGTGTCTGACCCCAGGGATGTGCAATGGGACGGTGTGGAGGGAGATTCACTCTGTGTCTGATCCCAGGGACGTGCAATGGGACGGTGTGGAGGGAGATTCACTCTGTGTCTGACCCCGGGAGTGTGCAATGGGACGTTCTGGAGGGAGATTCACTCTGTGTCTGACCCCGGGAGTGTGTGATGGGACAGTGTGGAGGGAGATTCACTCTGTGTCTGATCCCAGGGATGTGCAATGGGACGGTGTGGAGGGAGATTCACTCTGTGTCTGACCCCGGGAGTGTGTGATGGGACGGTGTGGAGGGAGATTCACTCCGTGTCTGACCCCGGAGTGTGCGATGGGACGGTGGGGAGGGAGATTCACTCTGTGTCTGATCCCAGGGATGTGCAATGGGACGGTGTGGAGGGAGATTCACTCTGTGTCTGACCCCGGGAGTGTGCAATGGGACGTTGTGGAGGGAGATTCACTCTGTGTCTGACCCCAGGGATGTGCAATGGGACGGGGTGGAGGGAGATTCACTCTGTGTCTGACCCCGGGAGTGTGTGATGGGACGGTGTGGAGGGAGATTCACTCTGTGTCTGACCCCCGGAGTGTGTGATGGGACAGTGTGGAGGGAGATTCACTCTGTGTCTGATCCCAGGGATGTGCAATGGGACGGTGTGGAGGGAGATTAACTCTCTGTCTGACCCCGGGAGTGTGTGATGGGACGGTGTGGAGGGAGATTCACTCTGTGTCTGACCGCGGGAGTGTGTGATGGGACGGTGTGGAGGGAGATTCACTCTGTGCCTGACCCCGGGAGTGTGTGATGGGACAGTGTGGAGGGAGGTTCACTCTGTGTCTGATCCCAGGGATGTGCAATGGGACAGTGTGGAGGGAGATTCACTCTGTGTCTGACCCCGGGAGTGTGTGATGGGACGGTGTGGAGGGAGATTCACTCTGTGTCTGACCCCGGGAGTGTGTGATGGGACAGTGTGGAGGGAGATTCACACTGTGTCTGATCCCAGGGATGTGCAATGGGACGGTGTGGAGGGAGATTCACTCTGTGTCTGACCCCGGGAGTGTGCAATGGGACGTTGTGGAGGGAGATTCACTCTGTGTCTGACCCCAGGGATGTGCAATGGGACGGTGTGGAGGGAGATTCACTCTGTGTCTGATCCCAGGGACGTGCAATGGGACGGTGTGGAGGGAGATTCACTCTGTGTCTGAACCCGGGAGTGTGCAATGGGACGTTCTGGAGGGAGATTCACTCTGTGTCTGACTCCGGGAGTGTGTGATGGGACAGTGTGGAGGGAGATTCACACTGTGTCTGATCCCAGGGATGTGCAATGGGACGGTGTGGAGGGAGATTCACTCTGTGTCTGACCCCGGGAGTGTGTGATGGGACGGGGTGGAGGGAGATTCACTCCGTGTCTGACCCCGGGAGTGTGCGATGGGACGGTGGGGAGGGAGATTCACTCTGTGTCTGATCCCAGGGATGTGCAATGGGACGGTGTGGAGGGAGATTCACTCTGTGTCTGACCCCGGGAGTGTGCAATGGGACGTTGTGGAGGGAGATTCACTCTGTGTCTGACCCCAGGGATGTGCAATGGGACGGTGTGGAGGGAGATTCACTCTGTGTCTGATCCCAGGGACGTGCAATGGGACGGTGTGGAGGGAGATTCACTCTGTGTCTGATCCCAGGGACGTGCAATGGGACGTTCTGGAGGGAGATTCACTCTGTGTCTGACCCCGGGAGTGTGTGATGGGACGGTGTGGAGGGAGATTCACTCTGTGTCTGACCCCGGGAGTGTGTGATGGGACGGTGTGGAGGGAGCTTCAGTCTGTGTCTGACCGCGGGAGTGTGTGATGGGACGGTGTGGAGGGAGATTCACTCTGTGCCTGACCCCGGGAGTGTGTGATGGGACAGTGTGGAGGGAGATTCACTCTGTGTCTGACCCCGGGAGTGTGTGATGGGACGGTGTGGAGGGAGATTCACTCCGTGTCTGACCCCGGGAGTGTGCGATGGGACGGTGGGGAGGGAGATTCACTCTGTGTCTGATCCCAGGGATGTGCAATGGGACGGTGTGGAGGGAGATTCACTCTGTGTCTGACCCCGGGAGTGTGCAATGGGACGTTGTGGAGGGAGATTCACTCTGTGTCTGACCCCAGGGATGTGCAATGGGACGGGGTGGAGGGAGATTCACTCTGTGTCTGACCCCGGGAGTGTGTGATGGGACGGTGTGGAGGGAGATTCACTCTGTGTCTGACCCCGGGAGTGTGTGATGGGACGGTGTGGAGGGAGATTCACTCTGTGTCTGACCCCGGGAGTGTGTGATGGGACGGTGCGGAGGGAGCTTCAGTCTGTGTTTGACCCCGGGAGTGTGTGATGGGACGGTGTTCAGGGAGATTCACTCTGTGTGTCTGACCCCGGGAGAGTGTGATGGGACGGTGTGGAGGGAGATTCACTCTGTGTCTGACCCCGGGAGTGTGTGATGGGACAGTGTGGAGGGAGATTCACTCTGTGTCTGATCCCAGGGATGTGCAATGGGACGGTGTGGAGGGAGATTAACTCTCTGTCTGACCCCGGGAGTGTGTGATGGGACGGTGTGGAGGGAGATTCACTCTGTGTCTGACCGCGGGAGTGTGTGATGGGACGGTGTGGAGGGAGATTCACTCTGTGCCTGACCCCGGGAGTGTGTGATGGGACAGTGTGGAGGGAGGTTCACTCTGTGTCTGATCCCAGGGATGTGCAATGGGACAGTGTGGAGGGAGATTCACTCTGTGTCTGACCCCGGGAGTGTGTGATGGGACGGTGTGGAGGGAGATTCACTCTGTGTCTGACCCCGGGAGTGTGTGATGGGACGGTGTAGAGGGAGATTCACTCTGTGTCTGATCCCAGGGATGTGCAATGGGACGGTGTGGAGGGAGATTCACTTTGTGTGTCTGACCCCGGGAGTGTGTGATGGGACAGTGTGGAGGGAGATTCACTCTGTGTCTGATCCCAGGGATGTGCAATGGGACGGTGTGGAGGGAGATTCACTCTGTGTCTGACCCCGGGAGTGTGTGATGGGACGGTGTGGAGGGAGATTCACTCCGTGTCTGACCCCGGGAGTGTGCGATGGGACGGTGGGGAGGGAGATTCACTCTGTGTCTGATCCCAGGGATGTGCAATGGGACGGTGTGGAGGGAGATTCACTCTGTGTCTGACCCCGGGAGTGTGCAATGGGACGTTGTGGAGGGAGATTCACTCTGTGTCTGACCCCAGGGATGTGCAATGGGACGGTGTGGAGGGAGATTCACTCTGTGTCTGATCCCAGGGACGTGCAATGGGACGGTGTGGAGGGAGATTCACTCTGTGTCTGAACCCGGGAGTGTGCAATGGGACGTTCTGGAGGAAGATTCACTCTGTGTCTGACCCCGGGAGTGTGTGATGGGACAGTGTGGAGGGAGATTCACACTGTGTCTGATCCCAGGGATGTGCAATGGGACGGTGTGGAGGGAGATTCACTCTGTGTCTGACCCCGGGAGTGTGTGATGGGACGGGGTGGAGGGAGATTCACTCCGTGTCTGACCCCGGGAGTGTGCGATGGGACGGTGGGGAGGGAGATTCACTCTGTGTCTGATCCCAGGGATGTGCAATGGGACGGTGTGGAGGGAGATTCACTCTGTGTCTGACCCCGGGAGTGTGCAATGGGACGTTGTGGAGGGAGATTCACTCTGTGTCTGACCCCAGGGATGTGCAATTGGACGGTGTGGAGGGAGATTCACTCTGTGTCTGATCCCAGGGACGTGCAATGGGACGGTGTGGAGGGAGATTCACTCTGTGTCTGACCCCGGGAGTGTGCAATCGGACGTTCTGGAGGGAGATTCACTCTGTGTCTGACCCCGGGAGTGTGTGATGGGACGGTGTGGAGGGAGATTCACTCTGTGTCTGACCCCGGGAGTGTGTGATGGGACGGTGTGGAGGGAGCTTCAGTCTGTGTTTGACCCCGTGAGTGTGTGATGGGACGGTGTTCAGGGAGATTCACTCTGTGTCTGACCCCGGGAGTGTGCAATGGGACGTTGTGGAGGGAGATTCACTCTGTGTCTGACCCCAGGGATGTGCAATGGGACGGTGTGGAGGGAGATTCACTCTGTGTCTGATCCCAGGGACGTGCAATGGGACGTTCTGGAGGGAGATTCACTCTGTGTCTGACCCCGGGAGTGTGTGATGGGACGGTGTGGAGGGAGATTCACTCTGTGTCTGACCCCGGGAGTGTGTGATGGGACGGTGTGGAGGGAGCTTCAGTCTGTGTTTGACCCCGGGAGTGTGTGATGGGACGGTGTTCAGGGAGATTCACTCTGTGTGTCTGACCCCGGGAGTGTGTGATGGGACGGTGTGGAGGGAGATTCACTCTGTGTCTGACCCCGGGAGTGTGTGATGGGACAGTGTGGAGGGAGATTCACTCTGTGTCTGATCCCAGGGATGTGCAATGGGACGGTGTGGAGGGAGATTAACTCTGTGTCTGACCCCGGGAGTGTGTGATGGGACGGTGTGGAGGGAGATTCACTCTGTGTCTGACCGCGGGAGTGTGTGATGGGACGGTGTGGAGGGAGATTCACTCTGTGCCTGACCCCGGGAGTGTGTGATGGGACAGTGTGGAGGGAGGTTCACTCTGTGTCTGATCCCAGGGATGTGCAATGGGACAGTGTGGAGGGAGATTCACTCTGTGTCTCACCCCGGGAGTGTGTGATGGGACGGTGTGGAGGGAGATTCACTCTGTGTCTGACCCCGGGAGTGTGTGATGGGACGGTGTGGAGGGAGATTCACTCTGTGTCTGATCCCAGGGATGTGCAATGGGACGGTGTGGAGGGAGATTCACTTTGTGTGTCTGACCCCGGGAGTGTGTGATGGGACGGTGTGGAGGGAGATTCACTCTGTGTCTGACCCCGGGAGTGTGTGATGGGACAGTGTGGAGGGAGATTCACTCTGTGTCTGATCCCAGGGATGTGCAATGGGACGGTGTGGAGGGAGATTCACTCTGTGTCTGACCCCGGGAGTGTGTGATGGGACGGTGTGGAGGGAGATTCACTCCGTGTCTGACCCCGGGAGTGTGCGATGGGACGGTGGGGAGGGAGATTCACTCTGTGTCTGATCCCAGGGATGTGCAATGGGACGGTGTGGAGGGAGATTCACTCTGTGTCTGACCCCGGGAGTGTGCAATGGGACGTTGTGGAGGGAGATTCACTCTGTGTCTGACCCCAGGGATGTGCAATGGGACGGTGTGGAGGGAGATTCACTCTGTGTCTGATCCCAGGGACGTGCAATGGGACGGTGTGGAGGGAGATTCACTCTGTGTCTGACCCCGGGAGTGTGTGATGGGACGGTGTGGAGGGAGCTTCAGTCTGTGTTTGACCCCGGGAGTGTGTGATGGGACGGTGTTCAGGGAGATTCACTCTGTGTCTGACCCCGGGAGTGTGCAATGGGACGTTGTGGAGGGAGATTCACTCTGTGTCTGACCCCAGGGATGTGCAATGGGACGGTGTGGAGGGAGATTCACTCTGTGTCTGATCCCAGGGACGTGCAATGGGACGGTGTGGAGGGAGATTCACTCTGTGTCTGACCCCGGGAGTGTGCAATAGGACGTTCTGGAGGGAGATTCACTCTGTGTCTGACCCCGGGAGCGTGTGATGGGACGGTGTGGAGGGAGATTCACTCCGTGTCTGACCCCGGGAGTGTGCGATGGGACGGTGGGGAGGGAGATTCACTCTGTGTCTGATCCCAGGGATGTGCAATGGGACGGTGTGGAGGGAGATTCACTCTGTGTCTGACCCCGGGAGTGTGCAATGGGACGTTGTGGAGGGAGATTCACTCTGTGTCTGACCCCAGGGATGTGCAATGGGACGGTGTGGAGGGAGATTCACTCTGTGTCTGATCCCAGGGACGTGCAATGGGACGGTGTGGAGGGAGATTCACTCTGTGTCTGACCCCGGGAGTGTGCAATGGGACGTTCTGGAGGGAGATTCACTCTGTGTCTGACCCCGGGAGTGTGTGATGGGACGGTGTGGAGGGAGATTCGCTCTGTGTCTGACCCCGGGAGTGTGTGATGGGACGGTGTGGAGGGAGCTTCAGTCTGTGTTTGACCCCGGGAGTGTGTGATGGGACGGTGTTCAGGGAGATTCACTCTGTGTCTGACCCCGGGAGTGTGCAATGGGACGTTGTGGAGGGAGATTCACTCTGTGTCTGACCCCAGGGATGTGCAATGGGACGGTGTGGAGGGAGATTCACTCTGTGTCTGATCCCAGGGACGTGCAATGGGACGGTGTGGAGGGAGATTCACTCTGTGTCTGGCCCCGGGAGTGTGCAATGGGACGTTCTGGAGGGAGATTCACTCTGTGTCTGACCCCGGGAGTGTGTGATGGGACGGTGTGGAGGGAGATTCACTCTGTGTCTGACCCCGGGAGTGTGTGATGGGACAGTGTGGAGGGAGATTCACTCTGTGTCTGATCCCAGGGATGTGCAATGGGACGGTGTGGAGGGAGATTCACTCTGTGTCTGACCCCGGGAGTGTGTGATGGGACGGTGTGGAGGGAGATTCACTCCGTGTCTGACCCCGGGAGTGTGCGATGGGACGGTGGGGAGGGAGATTCACTCTGTGTCTGATCCCAGCGATGTGCAATGGGACGGTGTGGAGGGAGATTCACTCTGTGTCTGACCCCGGGAGTGTGCAATGGGACGTTGTGTAGGGAGATTCACTCTGTGTCTGACCCCAGGGATGTGCAATGGGACGGTGTGGAGGGAGATTCACTCTGTGTCTGATCCCAGGGACGTGCAATGGGACGGTGTGGAGGGAGATTCACTCTGTGTCTGACCCCGGGAGTGTGCAATGGGACGTTCTGGAGGGAGATTCACTCTGTGTCTGACCCCGGGAGTGTGTGATGGGACGGTGTGGAGGGAGATTCACTCTGTGTCTGACCCCGGGAGTGTGTGATGGGACGGTGTGGAGGGAGCTTCAGTCTGTGTTTGACCCCGGGAGTGTGTGATGGGACGGTGTTCAGGGAGATTCACTCTGTGTCTGACCCCGGGAGTGTGCAATGGGACGTTGTGGAGGGAGATTCACTCTGTGTCTGACCCCAGGGATGTGCAATGGGACGGTGTGGAGGGAGATTCACTCTGTGTCTGATCCCAGGGACGTGCAATGGGACGGTGTGGAGGGAGATTAACTCTCTGTCTGACCCCGGGAGTGTGTGATGGGACGGTGTGGAGGGAGATTCACTCTGTGTCTGACCGCGGGAGTGTGTGATGGGACGGTGTGGAGGGAGATTCACTCTGTGCCTGACCCCGGGAGTGTGTGATGGGACAGTGTGGAGGGAGGTTCACTCTGTGTCTGATCCCAGGGATGTGCAATGGGACAGTGTGGAGGGAGATTCACTCTGTGTCTGACCCCGGGAGTGTGTGATGGGACGGTGTGGAGGGAGATTCACTCTGTGTCTGACCCCGGGAGTGTGTGATGGGACGGTGTGGAGGGAGATTCACTCTGTGTCTGATCCCAGGGATGTGCAATGGGACGGTGTGGAGGGAGATTCACTTTGTGTGTCTGACCCCGGGAGTGTGTGATGGGACAGTGTGGAGGGAGATTCACTCTGTGTCTGATCCCAGGGATGTGCAATGGGACGGTGTGGAGGGAGATTCACTCTGTGTCTGACCCCGGGAGTGTGTGATGGGACGGTGTGGAGGGAGATTCACTCCGTGTCTGACCCCGGGAGTGTGCGATGGGACGGTGGGGAGGGAGATTCACTCTGTGTCTGATCCCAGGGATGTGCAATGGGACGGTGTGGAGGGAGATTCACTCTGTGTCTGACCCCGGGAGTGTGCAATGGGACGTTGTGGAGGGAGATTCACTCTGTGTCTGACCCCAGGGATGTGCAATGGGACGGTGTGGAGGGAGATTCACTCTGTGTCTGATCCCAGGGACGTGCAATGGGACGGTGTGGAGGGAGATTCACTCTGTGTCTGAACCCGGGAGTGTGCAATGGGACGTTCTGGAGGGAGATTCACTCTGTGTCTGACCCCGGGAGTGTGTGATGGGACAGTGTGGAGGGAGATTCACACTGTGTCTGATCCCAGGGATGTGCAATGGGACGGTGTGGAGGGAGATTCACTCTGTGTCTGACCCCGGGAGTGTGTGATGGGACGGGGTGGAGGGAGATTCACTCTGTGTCTGACCCCGGGAGTGTGTGATGGTGTGATGGGACAGTGTGGAGGGAGATTCACTCTGTGTCTGATCCCAGGGATGTGCAATGGGACGGTGTGGAGGGAGATTAACTCTCTGTCTGACCCCGGGAGTGTGTGATGGGACGGTGTGGAGGGAGATTCACTCTGTGTCTGATCCCAGGGATGTGCAATGGGACGGTGTGGAGGGAGATTCACTCTGTGTCTGACCCCGGGAGTGTGCAATGGGACGTTGTGGAGGGAGATTCACTCTGTGTCTGACCCCAGGGATGTGCAATGGGACGGTGTGGAGGGAGATTCACTCTGTGTCTGATCCCAGGGACGTGCAATGGGACGGTGTGGAGGGAGATTCACTCTGTGTCTGATCCCTGGGACGTGCAATGGGACGTTCTGGAGGGAGATTCACTCTGTGTCTGACCCCGGGAGTGTGTGATGGGACGGTGTGGAGGGAGATTCACTCTGTGTCTGACCCCGGGAGTGTGTGATGGGACGGTGTGGAGGGAGCTTCAGTCTGTGCTTGACCCCGGGATTGTGTGATGGGACGGTGTTCAGGGAGATTCACTCTGTGTGTCTGACCCCGGGAGTGTGTGATGGGACGGTGTGGAGGGAGATTCACTCTGTGTCTGACCCCGGGAGTGTGTGATGGGACAGTGTGGAGGGAGATTCACTCTGTGTCTGATCCCAGGGATGTGCAATGGGACGGTGTGGAGGGAGATTAACTCTGTGTCTGACCCCGGGAGTGTGTGATGGGACGGTGTGGAGGGAGATTCACTCTGTGTCTGACCGCGGGAGTGTGTGATGGGACGGTGTGGAGGGAGATTCACTCTGTGCCTGACCCCGGGGTGTGTGATGGGACAGTGTGGAGGGAGATTCACTCTGTGTCTGACCCCGGGAGTGTGTGATGGGACGGTGTGGAGGGAGATTCACTCCGTGTCTGACCCCGGGAGTGTGCGATGGGACGGTGGGGAGGGAGATTCACTCTGTGTCTGATCCCAGGGATGTGCAATGGGACGGTGTGGAGGGAGATTCACTCTGTGTCTGACCCCGGGAGTGTGCAATGGGACGTTGTGGAGGGAGATTCACTCTGTGTCTGACCCCAGGGATGTGCAATGGGACGGGGTGGAGGGAGATTCACTCTGTGTCTGACCCCGGGAGTGTGTGATGGGACGGTGTGGAGGGAGATTCACTCTGTGTCTGACCCCGGGAGTGTGTGATGGGACGGTGTGGAGGGAGATTCACTCTGTGTCTGACCCCGGGAGTGTGTGATGGTGTGATGGGACAGTGTGGAGGGAGATTCACTCTGTGTCTGATCCCAGGGATGTGCAATGGGACGGTGTGGAGGGAGATTAACTCTCTGTCTGACCCCGGGAGTGTGTGATGGGACGGTGTGGAGGGAGATTCACTCTGTGTCTGACCGCGGGAGTGTGTGATGGGACGGTGTGGAGGGAGATTCACTCTGTGCCTGACCCCGGGAGTGTGTGATGGGACAGTGTGGAGGGAGGTTCACTCTGTGTCTGATCCCAGGGATGTGCAATGGACAGTGTGGAGGGAGATTCACTCTGTGTCTGACCCCGGGAGTGTGTGATGGGACGGTGTGGAGGGAGATTCACTCTGTGTCTGACCCCGGGAGTGTGTGATGGGACGGTGTGGAGGGAGATTCACTCTGTGTCTGATCCCAGGGATGTGCAATGGGACGGTGTGGAGGGAGATTCACTTTGTGTGTCTGACCCCGGGAGTGTGTGATGGGACAGTGTGGAGGGAGATTCACTCTGTGTCTGATCCCAGGGATGTGCAATGGGACGGTGTGGAGGGAGATTCACTCTGTGTCTGACCCCGGGAGTGTGTGATGGGACGGTGTGGAGGGAGATTCACTCCGTGTCTGACCCCGGGAGTGTGCGATGGGACGGTGGGGAGGGAGATTCACTCTGTGTCTGATCCCAGGGATGTGCAATGGGACGGTGTGGAGGGAGATTCACTCTGTGTCTGACCCCGGGAGTGTGCAATGGGACGTTGTGGAGGGAGATTCACTCTGTGTCTGACCCCAGGGATGTGCAATGGGACGGTGTGGAGGGAGATTCACTCTGTGTCTGATCCCAGGGACGTGCAATGGGACGGTGTGGAGGGAGATTCACTCTGTGTCTGAACCCGGGAGTGTGCAATGGGACGTTCTGGAGGGAGATTCACTCTGTGTCTGACCCCGGGAGTGTGTGATGGGACAGTGTGGAGGGAGATTCACACTGTGTCTGATCCCAGGGATGTGCAATGGGACGGTGTGGAGGGAGATTCACTCTGTGTCTGACCCCGGGAGTGTGTGATGGGACGGGGTGGAGGGAGATTCACTCCGTGTCTGACCCCGGGAGTGTGCGATGGGACGGTGGGGAGGGAGATTCACTCTGTGTCTGATCCCAGGGATGTGCAATGGGACGGTGTGGAGGGAGATTCACTCTGTGTCTGACCCCGGGAGTGTGCAATGGGACGTTGTGGAGGGAGATTCACTCTGTGTCTGACCCCAGGGATGTGCAATGGGACGGTGTGGAGGGAGATTCACTCTGTGTCTGACCCCGGGAGTGTGCAATCGGACGTTCTGGAGGGAGATTCACTCTGTGTCTGACCCCGGGAGTGTGTGATGGGACGGTGTGGAGGGAGATTCACTCTGTGTCTGACCCCGGGAGTGTGTGATGGGACGGTGTGGAGGGAGCTTCAGTCTGTGTTTGACCCCGTGAGTGTGTGATGGGACGGTGTTCAGGGAGATTCACTCTGTGTCTGACCCCGGGAGTGTGCAATGGGACGTTGTGGAGGGAGATTCACTCTGTGTCTGACCCCAGGGATGTGCAATGGGACGGTGTGGAGGGAGATTCACTCTGTGTCTGATCCCAGGGACGTGCAATGGGACGTTCTGGAGGGAGATTCACTCTGTGTCTGACCCCGGGAGTGTGTGATGGGACGGTGTGGAGGGAGATTCACTCTGTGTCTGACCCCGGGAGTGTGTGATGGGACGGTGTGGAGGGAGCTTCAGTCTGTGTTTGACCCCGGGAGTGTGTGATGGGACGGTGTTCAGGGAGATTCACTCTGTGTGTCTGACCCCGGGAGTGTGTGATGGGACGGTGTGGAGGGAGATTCACTCTGTGTCTGACCCCGGGAGTGTGTGATGGGACAGTGTGGAGGGAGATTCACTCTGTGTCTGATCCCAGGGATGTGCAATGGGACGGTGTGGAGGGAGATTAACTCTGTGTCTGACCCCGGGAGTGTGTGATGGGACGGTGTGGAGGGAGATTCACTCTGTGTCTGACCGCGGGAGTGTGTGATGGGACGGTGTGGAGGGAGATTCACTCTGTGCCTGACCCCGGGAGTGTGTGATGGGACAGTGTGGAGGGAGGTTCACTCTGTGTCTGATCCCAGGGATGTGCAATGGGACAGTGTGGAGGGAGATTCACTCTGTGTCTGACCCCGGGAGTGTGTGATGGGACGGTGTGGAGGGAGATTCACTCTGTGTCTGACCCCGGGAGTGTGTGATGGGACGGTGTGGAGGGAGATTCACTCTGTGTCTGATCCCAGGGATGTGCAATGGGACGGTGTGGAGGGAGATTCACTTTGTGTGTCTGACCCCGGGAGTGTGTGATGGGACGGTGTGGAGGGAGATTCACTCTGTGTCTGACCCCGGGAGTGTGTGATGGGACAGTGTGGAGGGAGATTCACTCTGTGTCTGATCCCAGGGATGTGCAATGGGACGGTGTGGAGGGAGATTCACTCTGTGTCTGACCCCGGGAGTGTGTGATGGGACGGTGTGGAGGGAGATTCACTCCGTGTCTGACCCCGGGAGTGTGCGATGGGACGGTGGGGAGGGAGATTCACTCTGTGTCTGATCCCAGGGATGTGCAATGGGACGGTGTGGAGGGAGATTCACTCTGTGTCTGACCCCGGGAGTGTGCAATGGGACGTTGTGGAGGGAGATTCACTCTGTGTCTGACCCCAGGGATGTGCAATGGGACGGTGTGGAGGGAGATTCACTCTGTGTCTGATCCCAGGGACGTGCAATGGGACGGTGTGGAGGGAGATTCACTCTGTGTCTGACCCCGGGAGTGTGCAATGGGACGTTCTGGAGGGAGATTCACTCTGTGTCTGACCCCGGGAGTGTGTGATGGGACGGTGTGGAGGGAGATTCACTCTGTGTCTGACCCCGGGAGTGTGTGATGGGACGGTGTGGAGGGAGCTTCAGTCTGTGTTTGACCCCGGGAGTGTGTGATGGGACGGTGTTCAGGGAGATTCACTCTGTGTCTGACCCCGGGAGTGTGCAATGGGACGTTGTGGAGGGAGATTCACTCTGTGTCTGACCCCAGGGATGTGCAATGGGACGGTGTGGAGGGAGATTCACTCTGTGTCTGATCCCAGGGACGTGCAATGGGACGGTGTGGAGGGAGATTCACTCTGTGTCTGACCCCGGGAGTGTGCAATGGGACGTTCTGGTGGGAGATTCACTCTGTGTCTGACCCCGGGAGCGTGTGATGGGACGGTGTGGAGGGAGATTCACTCCGTGTCTGACCCCGGGAGTGTGCGATGGGACGGTGGGGAGGGAGATTCACTCTGTGTCTGATCCCAGGGATGTGCAATGGGACGGTGTGGAGGGAGATTCACTCTGTGTCTGACCCCGGGAGTGTGCAATGGGACGTTGTGGAGGGAGATTCACTCTGTGTCTGACCCCAGGGATGTGCAATGGGACGGTGTGGAGGGAGATTCACTGTGTGTCTGATCCCAGGGACGTGCAATGGGACGGTGTGGAGGGAGATTCACTCTGTGTCTGACCCCGGGAGTGTGCAATGGGACGTTCTGGAGGGAGATTCACTCTGTGTCTGACCCCGGGAGTGTGTGATGGGACGGTGTGGAGGGAGATTCGCTCTGTGTCTGACCCCGGGAGTGTGTGATGGGACGGTGTGGAGGGAGCTTCAGTCTGTGTTTGACCCCGGGAGTGTGTGATGGGACGGTGTTCAGGGAGATTCACTCTGTGTCTGACCCCGGGAGTGTGCAATGGGACGTTGTGGAGGGAGATTCACTCTGTGTCTGACCCCAGGGATGTGCAATGGGACGGTGTGGAGGGAGATTCACTCTGTGTCTGATCCCAGGGACGTGCAATGGGACGGTGTGGAGGGAGATTCACTCTGTGTCTGGCCCCGGGAGTGTGCAATGGGACGTTCTGGAGGGAGATTCACTCTGTGTCTGACCCCGGGAGTGTGTGATGGGACGGTGTGGAGGGAGATTCACTCTGTGTCTGACCCCGGGAGTGTGTGATGGGACGGTGTGGAGGGAGCTTCAGTCTGTGTTTGACCCCGGGAGTGTGTGATGGGACGGTGTTCAGGGAGATTCACTCTGTGTGTCTGGACCCGGGAGTGTGTGATGGGACGGTGTGGAGGGAGATTCACTCTGTGTCTGACCCCGGGAGTGTGTGATGGGACAGTGTGGAGGGAGATTCACTCTGTGTCTGATCCCAGGGATGTGCAATGGGACGGTGTGGAGGGAGATTAACTCTCTGTCTGACCCCGGGAGTGTGTGATGGGACGGTGTGGAGGGAGATTCACTCTGTGTCTGACCGCGGGAGTGTGTGATGGGACGGTGTGGAGGGAGATTCACTCTGTGTCTGACCCCGGGAGTGTGTGATGGGACGGTGCGGAGGGAGATTCACTCTGTGTCTGACCCCGGGGTTGTGTGATGGGACGGTATGGAGCGAGCTTCACTCCGTGTATGACCCCGGGAGTGTGTGATGGGACGGTATGGAGGGAGCTTCACTCCGTGTATGACCCCGGGAGTGTGTGATGGGACGGTGTGGAGGGAGATTCACTCCGCGTCTGACCCCGGGAATGTGTTGTAGGACGGTGTGGAGGGAGATTCACTCTGTCAGACTCAAAAACCTCTATGGTTGCACCGTGGAGAGCATTCTGACAGGCTGCATTACTGCCTGGTACGGAGGGGCTACCGCACAGGACCGGAAGAAGCTGCAGAGGGTTCCAAATCTATTCGGTTCCATCTTGAGTACTAGCCTACAAAGTACCCAGGACATCTTCAGGGAGCGGTGTCTCAGAAAGGCAGCGTCCGTTATTAAGGACTTCCAGCACCCAGGGCTTGTCCCTTTTCTCACTGTTATCATCAGGTAGGAGGTACAGAAGCCTGAAGGCACACACTCAGCGATTCAGGAACAGCTTCTTCCCCTCTGCTATCCGATTCCTGAAAGGACATTGAAGTGTTGGACACTACCTGACTTTTTTAAACAAATATACAGTATTTCTGTTTTACACTTTTAAAATGATCTATGCAATTGATTTGCTTGTTTATCTATTGTTCTCTCTCTCTCTCTCTCTCTCTCTCACTCTTTCTCTATCTATCCCTCTCTCTCTCTCTCTCTCTCTCTCACTCTTTCTCTATCTATCCCTCTCTCTCTCTCTCTCTCTCTCTCTCTCTCTCTCTCACTCTTTCTCTATCTATCCCTCTGTCTCTCTCCCGGCTTGATTATGTATCGCATTGAACTGCTGTTGCTAAGTTAAAGCTGTCCCGTCACATGCCGGTGATAATAAACCCGATCCTGATTCTGGTTCTGGAGGGAGTTCCTCTCTGTGTCTGTCCCCGGGAGTGTGTGATGGGCGGTATGGAATGATTGAATCTATGTTAGACCCCGGGAGAGTGAGATTGTTGTTCATATCTAGTCTCACGGGGTGGCACTTACCATTTCCCTGTCTGAATTTATTTCGAGGAGCCTTGCATCAAATTTTGAACAATGTTCCAACGCTCCATCATAAGTATTCCACATAAAGGATCTGAAATAACACCGATCTTCATTGTCGATCCAGCCCTGAGGACACGAATTCTCTGTAAATCAGGAACAAAAAACACCGAATCTCCCTCCATACGTCCAACTGCACCGGTTGCGATCTGAAGAAAGTCAACGTCCCATCCCAGATTCAGACAGCAGGTGTCGCTGCTTTCCACACCGTCCCGTCACACACTCCCGGTGTCAGACACACAGAGTGAATCTCCCTCCATACCGTCCCATCACACACTCCCGGGGTCAGACACAGAGTGAATCTCCCTCCACACCGTCCCGTCACACACTCCCGGTGTCAGACACAGAGTGAATCTCCCTCCACACCGTCCCATCACACACTCCCGGGGTCAGACACAGAGTGAATCTCCCTCCACACCGTCCCATCACACACTCCCGGGGTCAGACACAGAGTGAATCTCCCTCCACACCGTCCCGTCACACACTCCCTGTGCCAGACACAGAGTGAATCTCCCTCCGCACCGTCCCATCACACACTCCCGGGATCAGACACAGAGTGAATCTCCCTCCACACCGTCCCATCACGCACTCCCGGGGTCAGACACAGAGTGAATCTCCCTCCACACCGTCCTTCACATACTCATGGGGTCAGACAGAAAGTCAATCTCCCTCCACACCGTCCCATCACACACTCCCGGGGTCGGACACAGAGTGAATTCCCTCCACACCGTCCCATCACACACTCCCGGGGTCAGACACAAAGTGAATTTCCCTCAACGCCATCCCATCACACACTCCCGGGGTCAGACACACAGAGTGAAACTCACTCCATACAGTCCCATCACACACAACCGGGGCCAGGCACAGAGTGAAGCTCCCTCCACAACGTCCCATCACGCACTCCCGGGGTCAGACACTGAGTGAATCTCCCTCCACACCGTCCCATCACACACTCCCGGGGTCAGACACACTGAGTGAATCTCCCTCCACACCGTCCCATCACACACTCCCGGGTTCAGACACAGAGTGAATCTCCCTCCAAACCGTCCCATCACACACTCCCGGGGTCAGACACTGAGTGAAACTGCCTCCACACCGTCCCTTCACGTACTCATGTGGTCAGACACAGAGTGAATCTCCCTCCACACCGTCCAATCACATACTCCCGGCGTCATACACAGAGTGAATCTCCCTCCACACGGTCCCATCACACACTCCCGGGTTGAGACAGGGAGTAAAACTCCCTCCACACCGCCCCATCACACACTCCCGGGGTCAGACACAGAGTGAATCTCCCTCCACTCCGTCCCATCACACACTCCCGGGGTCAGACACAGAGTGAATCTCACTCCGCACCGCCCCATCACACAGTGCCGGGGTGGGAAACAGAGTGAAACTCCCTCCAGCTTATCCCATCACACACTCCCGGTGTAAGGGACGGAGGGATGCTTTGCACCTCCTCCCTCCCCCTCTCTCACCCCCACCCCCACCCTCCTGTGATGAGGAGCAGGATTACGGGGGGATGTCGTCTCACCTGTTCTGCTGGTGAGGTACTGGCAAATCTGAACTTTGTTTTCGGAGATGGTTCTGTACTTCGTTTCGAGCTGATGGAATTGACGATGGAGATCGGTGTGTGTTTGATTCAGCTCTGAGAGATCGGAGTTGAGGACGGTAATGTTGTTTTCGAGATTGGAGAGGTTGTTGTTGAGGGCGGAAAGATTCTTCAGACTGTTTCTCTGGGAGAGATCCAGGCGATAATTCTCAGATGTCCTGGATTTAAGGGTTGAGTTCAACTCACGGACTTGCTGTTGACATTGGTGCTGGGCCCTGTTCATCTCGTGATGTTGATCCCAAAGTCTCCGGTAGTTTCGGTCGGAGGTGATCAGAGACTGACGCGTCCGTGATACTGAGGGTGATAGCAAGGGGTGTGTCAGTGACACGGTGTGAGGAGTGTCGGTGTCACAGTGAGGGGTGTGTCGGTCACAGTGTATCAGTGTGACGGAGAGGGTTGTGTCGGTGTCACAGTGAGTGAAGTGTCAGTGTCACGGTAAACGGAGTGTCAGTGTTTCTGTGATGGGTGTGTAAGTGTCACGGTGAAGAGAGCGGCGGTGTCACTGTGAGGTGGAGTGTACATGACACAGTGAGGGGCGTGACGATGTCATAGTGTGGAGCCTGTCGGTGTCACGGTGAAGGGCATACTGTGCCCCTGTGAGGGGAGAGTCTGTCTTATGTGGGATGTGTCGGTGTCACGGTGAGGTTATGCGCTGACATTTCATCCCACTCTGTTCGTTTACGGTCTGAGTGCACCCGGACCCCGTTCGACTCACCATGGATCGAGAGCCCGGCCACTGTCGCGACGAGGATGGATGTAACGAGGCAGAGTAGGTAAATCTTACGGTACGGTCTATTTCCGATGTTCTCTTTCGGCTCCTGTTTATGCGGACCTGTGGAGAGACCATTCAGTGTGCGTGAATTCAGCCGAGACTCCCACTGGCACTCCCTTCCACCCACAAGACGCGCTGTCTCCTTCAACCACAATCAACTCTCCCTCTCTCAATCTCATCTACTTTCAGCCGTTGTCGCTGAGAGTCCAAATTCCTTCACTTGGCAGAGGCTGACAGGTGTCTGACGGATTTCAGAGATCAGTCAGATCTCCCCCGAGTCTCCTCCGCTCCAGAGGAAGCACCCGGGTGACCGACCTCTCGCTGTAACTCATGCCATGGAAACCAGGCAGCATTCTGTTAAACCCTTCGGGGGCTACCCAACACCTTGATATCCTTCCGATGATGTGGTGACCAGAACAGTATACGGAACGCCTGATTCACACTGACTGGTGATTTTGTTCATAAAGTTGCAACATAAATCCTTGACATTTGTATTAAATGCCCCGACTACTAAAGAGAAGAATGCCTTAGGCCTTCTTGAAGGGCAGATCGTATCTAACAAGCCTGATAGAGTTCTTTGAGAAGGTGGCCGGTCATATAGATGAGGGTATCGATGTGGAGGTGATCTACATGGATTTTAGTGAGACATTTGACAAGGTTCCACACGGCAGGCTTATTGAAAAAGTCAGAAGGCATGGAATCTAGGGAGGTTTGGCCAGTTGGATTCAGAATTGGCTTGCCTACAGAAGGCAGAGGGTCGTAGTGGAGGGAGTACATTCGGATTGGAGGATTGTGACTCGTGGTGTCGCACAAGGATCTGTTCTGGGACCTCTACTTTTCGTGATTTTTATTAACGACCTAGATGTGGGTGTAGAAGGGTGGGCTGGCAAGTTTGCAGACGACACAAAGGTTGGTGGTGTTATGGATAGTGTAGAGGATTGTCGAAGATTGTAGAGGGACATTGATAGGATGCAGGAGTAGGCTGAGAAGTGGCAGATGGAGTTAAACCCGGAGAAGTGTGAGGTGGTACACTTTGGAAGGACAAACTCGAAGGCAGAGTACAAAGTAAATGACAGGATACTTGGTAATGTGGAGGAGCAGAGGGATCAGGGGGTACATGTCCACAGATCCCTGAAAGTTGCCTCACAGGTGGATAGGGTAGTTAAGAAAGCTTATGGGGTGTTAGCTTTCATAAGTCGAGGGATAGAGTTTAAGAGGCGCGATGTAATGATGCAGCTCTGTAAAACTCTGGTTAGGCCACACTTGGAGAACTGTGCCCAGTTCTGGTTGCCTCACAATAGGAAGGATGTGGAAGCATTGGAAAAGGTACAGAGGAGATTTACCAGGATGCTACCTGGTTTAGAGAGTATGCATTATGATCAGAGATTAAGGGAGCTGGGGCTTTACTCTTTGGAGAGAAGGAGGATGAGAGAGGAGACATGATAGAGGTGTACAGGATAATAAGAGGAATAGATAGAGTGGATAGCCAGAGCCTCTTCCCCAGGGCACCACTGCTCAATACAAGAGGACGTGGCTTTAAGGTAAGGGGTGGGAAGTTCAAGGGGGATATTAGAGGAAGGATTTTTACTCAGAGAGTGGTTGGTGCGTGGAATGCACTGCCTGAGTCAGTGGTGGAGGCAGATACACTAGTGAAATTTAAGACTCTACTGGACAAGGTATATGGAGGAATTTAAGGTGGGGGTTTATAAGGAAGACAGGGTTTAAGAGTCGGCACAAAATTGTGGGCCGAAGGGCCTGTAGTGTGCTGTGTTCTATGTTCTATGTTCTATCACCATCTCGTCAAACTGTGCAGCCGCGATCAGGGAGCTATGAACATGAACCTCAAGTCCCGATGCCCATCTGGAGTAAGGCACAGCATTGTGGGCCAAAGGGCCTGTATTGTGCTGAGGTTTTAGCAAGGAAGAGTGAGGAGGTCCTGGACAGTGAGTATAGAGAGCTTGGTAGGAAGTTGAAAAACAGGACTTCAAGGGTGGTAATCTCAGGATTGCTACCTGTGCTACGTGCCAGTGAGGGTAGGAATAGGATGCTCTGGAGGAGGAACAAGTGGCTGAGGAACTGGTGTAGGGGGCAGGGTTTCAGATTTCAGGATCATTGGGACCTCTTCCGGGGCAGGTGGGACCTGTAAAAGAGAGAAGGATTACACTTGATCTACAGGGGGACCAATATCCTTTCAGGGAGGTTTGTTAGTGCTATTGGGGAGGCTTTAAACTAGATTTGCAGGGGGATGGGAACCAGAGTGCCAGAGCTGACGGTGTGGCTGGGGTGAAAATAAATGATGTTAAAAGTTCAAGCAAATAGAAAAGGTGTGAGTGGAGGTAAAAATCTTCTGAGGTGTATATATTTCAATGCTATGAGTATTGCGGGGAAGGCGGATGAGTTGAGGGCGTGGATTGACACGTGGAATTACGACGTTGTAGCAATTAGTGAAACTTGGCTACAGGAGGCGCAGGACTGGCAGCTTAATATTCCAGGGTTCCGATGTTTTATATGTGATCGAGGCAGAGGAATGAAAGGTGGGGGAGTAGCATTGCTTGCTAGGGAAAATATTACAGCAGTGCTCAGGCACGACAGATTAGAGGGCTTGTCTACTGAGTCCTTATGGGTGGAGCTGAGAAACAGGAAAGGTATGGCCACATTAGTGGGATTGTATTAGAGACCACCCAATAGTCAACGAGACTTGGAAGAGCAAATCTGCAGAGAGATAGCAGGCAACTGCCGGAAATATAAAGTTGTGGTGGTAGGGGATTTCAATTTTCCATATATTGATTGGGATACCCATGCTGTTAGGGGTCTAGATGGTTTAGAGTTTGTAAAATGTGTTCAGGAAAGTTTTCTAAATCAATATATAGAGGGACCAACTAGAGGGGATGCAATATTGGATCTCCTGTTAGGAAACGAGTTAGGACAAGTGACGGAATTCTGTGTAGGGGAGCACTTTGGTTCCAGTGATCATTACACCATTAGTTTCAACTTGATCATGGACAAGGATAGATCTGGTCCTAGGGCTGAGGTTCTGAACTGGAAGAAGGCCAAATTTGAAGAAATGAGAAAGGATCTAAAAAGCGTGGATTGGGACAGGTTGTTCTCTGGCAAAGATGTGATCGGTAGGTGGGAAGCCTTCAAAGGAAAAATTTGGAGTGCAGAGCTTGTATGTTCCTGTCAGGATTAAAGGCAAAGTGAATAGGAATAAGGAACCTTGGTTCTCAAGGGATATTGCAACTCTGATAAAGAAGAAGAGGGAGTTGTATGACATGTATAGGAAACAGGGAGTAAAAAAGGTGCTTGAGGAGTATAAGATGTGCAAGAAAATACTTAAGAAAGAAATCAGGAGGGCTAAAAGAAGACATGAGGTTGCCTTGGCAGTCAAAGTGAAGGATAATCCAAAGAGCTTTTACAGGTATATTAAGAGCAAAAGGACTGTAAGGGATAAAATTGGTCCTCTTGAAGATCAGAGTGGTCGGCTGTGTGCGGAACCAAAGGAAATGGGGGAGATCTGAAATAGTTTTTTTTGCGTCAGTGTTTACTAAGGAAACTTTCATGAAGTCTATGGAATTAAATGAAACAAGTAGTGAGACCATGGAAACTGTACAGATTGAAAAGGAGGAGGTCCTTGCTGTCTTGAGGAATATAAAAGTGGATAAATCCCCGGTATCTGACAGGGAGTTCCCTCGGACCTTGAAGGAGACTAGTGTTGAAATTGCAGGGGCCCTGGCAGAAATATTTAAAATGTCGCTGTCTACAGTTGAGGTGCCGGAGGATTGGAGAGTGGCTCATGTTGTTCCACTGTTTAAAAAAGGATCGAAAAGTAATCCGGGAAATTATAGGTCAGTAAGTTTAACGTCGGTAGTAGGTAAGTTATTGGAGGGAGTACTAAGAGACAGAATCTACAAGCATTTGGATAGACAGTGACTTATTAGCGAGAGCCAACATGGCTTTGTGCGTGGTAGGTCATGTTTGACCAATCTATTGGAGTTTTTCGAAGAGGTTATCAGGAAAGTGGATGAAGGGAAGGCAGTGGATATTGTCTACATAGACTTCAGTAAGGCCTTTGACAAGGTCCCGCATGGGAGGTTAGTTAGGAAAATTTAGTCGCTAGGTATACATGGAGAGGTGGTAAATTGGATTAGACATTGGCTCAATGGAAGAAGCCAAAGAGTGGTAGTGGAGAATTGCTTCTCCGAGTGGAGCCTGTGACTAGTGGTGTGCCACAGGGATCAGTGCTGGGTCCATTGTTATTTGTCATCTATATCAATGATCTGGATGATAATGTGGTAAATTGGAGCAGCAAATTTGCTGATGATACAAAGATTGGAGGTGTAGCAGACAGTGAGGAAGGTTTTCAGAGCCTGCAGAGGGACTTGGACCAGCTGGAAAAATGGGCTGAAAAATGGCAGACGGAGTTTAATACTGACAAGTGTGAGGTATTGCACGTTGGAAGGACAAACCAACGTAGAACATACAGGGTAAATGGTAGGGCACTGAGGAGTGCAGTAGAACAGAGGGATCTGGGAATACAGATACAAAATTCCCTAAAAGTGGCGTCACAGGTAGATAGGGTCGTAAAGAGAGCTTTTGTTATATTGGCCTTTATTAATCAAAGTATTGAGTATAAGAGCTGGAATGTTGTGATGAGGTTGTATAAGGCATTGGTGAGGCCGAATCTGGAGTATTGTGTTCAGTTTTGGTCACTAAATTACAGGAAGGATATAAATAAGGTTGAAAGAGTGCAGAGAAGGTTTACAAGGATGTTGCCGGGACTTGAGAAACTCAGTTACAGAGAAAGGTTGAATAGGTTAGGACATTATTCCCTGGCGCGTAGATGTGAGGGGAGATTTGATGGAGGTATGTAAAATTATGGTGGGTATGGATAGAGTGAATGCAAGCAGGCTTTTTCCACTGAGGCAAGGGGAGAAAAAATACAGAGGACGTGGGTTAATGGTCAGGGGGAAAAGTTTAAAGGGAATATTAAGGGGGTTCTTTAACAGATTTGACATTGTGTCCCCTGCCCATCCCCAACATGAGTCATCTATTGTCGGCCCCCAACCAATACAGATTCCACTGCCTCTCATACCCCTCCTCACAGTCCACCACCCTGCTCTCATGATTATACCCCTTCCCACACGAAACCACCACGGTGGGCTTCACGGCTGAACAGTTGAGAAGACAGCTGAAATGTCTCAACCCAAGCAAGGCTGCAGGACCAGATGGTGTCAGTACCAGGGTGCTCAAAGCCTGTGCCCCTCAGCTATGTGGAGTACTTCGTCATGTACTCAACCTGAGCCTGAGGCTCCGGAGGGTTCCTGTACTGTGGAAGACATCCTGCCTCGTCCCTGTGCCGAAGACGCTGCGCCCCAGCGGCTTCAATGACTACAGACCGGTGGCATTGACCTCCCACATCATGAAGACCCTGGAGAGACTTGTTCTGGAGCTGCTCTGGCCTATGGTCAGGCCACACTTAGATCCCCTCCAGTTCGCCTACCAGCCCCGACTAGGAGTTGAGGATGCCATCGTCTACCTGCTGAACCGTATCTACGCCCACCTGGACAAGCCAGCGAGCACTGTGAGGGTCATGTTTTTTGACTTCTCCAGTGCGTTCAACACCATCCACCCTGCTCTGCTGGGGGAGAAGCTGACAGCGATGCAGGTGGATGCTTCCCTGGTATCATGGATTCTTGATTACCTGACTGGCAGACCACAGTACGTGTGCTTGCAACACTGTGTGTCCGACAGAGTGATCAGCAGCACTGGGGCTCCGCAGGGGACTGTCTTGTCCCCCTTTCTCTTCACCATTTACACCTCGGACTTCAACTACTGCACAGAATTATGTCATCTTCAGAAGTTTTCTGATGACTCTGCCATAGTTGGATGCATCAGCAAGGGAGACGAGGCTGAGCACAGGGCTACAGTAGGAAACTTTGTCACATGGTGTGAGCAGAATTATCTGCAGCTTAATGTGAAAAAGACTAAGGAGCTGGTGGTGGAGCTGAGGAGGGCTAAGGTACCGGTGACCCCTGTTTCCATCCAGGGGGTCAGTGTGGACATGGTGGAGGAATACAAATACCTGGGGATACGAACTGACAATAAACTGGACTGGTCAAAGGACACTGAGGCTGTCTACAAGAAAGGTCAGAGCCGTCTCTATCTCCTGAGGAGACTGAGGTCCTTTAACATCTGCCGGACGATGCTGAGGATGTTCTACGAGTCTGTGGTGGCCAGTGCGGTCATGTTTGCTGTTGTGTGCTGGGGCAGCAGGCTGAGGGTAGCGGACACCAACAGAATCAACAAACTATTTCGTAAGGCCAGTGATGTTGTGGGGATGGAACTGGACTCTCTCACGGTGGTGTCTGAAAAGAGGATGCTGTCCAAGTTGCATGCCATCTTGGACAATGTCTCCCATCCACTACATAATATATTGGGTGGGCACAGGAGTACATTCAGCCAGAGACTCATTCCACCGAGATGCAGCACAGAGCGTCATAGGAAGTCATTCCTGCCTGTGGCCATCAAACTTTACAACTCCTCCCTTGGAGGGTCAGACACCCTGAGCCATTAGGCTGGTCCTAGACTTATTTCCTGGCATAATTTACATATTACTATTTAACTATTTATGGTTTCATTACTATTTATTATTTATGGTGCAACTGTAACGAAAATCAATTTCCCCCGGGATCAAGAGAGTATGACTATGACTATAACTATGACTATTTAAGAGCCGCGATGTAGTGTTACAGCTCTATAGGACCCTGGTCAGACCCCACTTGATACCCAATTCTGGTCGCCTCACTATAGGAAGGACGTAGAAACCACAGAAAGGGTGCAGCGGAGCTTTACAAGGATGTTGCCTGGATTGGGGAGCATGACTTATCAGAATCAACTTTTTCTCCTTGGAGCGACGGAGGATGAGAGGTGACTTGACAGAGGTGTACAAGTTAATGAGAGGCAATGATCGTGTGGATAGTCAGAGGCTTTTCCCCAGGGCTGTAATGGCTAACACGAGAGGGCATAGATTTAAAGTGCTTGGAAGTAAGTACAGAGGAGATGTCGGGGTACAATTTTTACGCAGAGAGTGGTGAGTGCGTGGTGCCGGCGGCGGTGGTGGAGGCGGAATCTATAGGGTCTTTTAAGGGACTAGCGGATGGCGACACGGAGCTTAGAAAAATAGTGGGCTATGGGTAAACCAGGTAGTTCTAAGGTAAGGACATGTTCGGCACAGCTTTCTTGGCCGATGACCTGTATTATGATGTATGCCTTCTATGTTTCTATGTTTCTAACCCACCCATTTACAATTTCGTCCAGATCATTGATGCACATTACAGACAGGGATTTAACTGGGGAGCCGAGTAATAACCTTTTATTACCCAGATGGTGGTCAGTCTGTGGAAACGAGCTGACAGAGGAAACAGATGCATCAGAAACTTGGTCACGTGGGAGTATGACACGTGACCACTCCAAAATGACGTCATTTCTGCGAACTCTGACCTGTTTGTGCAGTGGTTGGCAACCCGCCCTGTCCCGAGGCAATGGGAGGATCCTCGTCCTCATCGATGCGGGGTTCGTCTTGCCGAAAGTTCAGCTCTGAGTAGGTGCAGTTCAGACCGTCTGGGAGAGAGAGTCGGACAGGCAGATGAGGGAGAGAGTGAGGGCGGTAGAGAATGGGGGCGGGTGTCGGAGGGAGAGAGAAGAGAGGGGGAGAAAAAAGAGGAAGAGGTGCCAGTGGGGGGAGAGAGGTGGTTAGGCAGGAAGAGAGAGATGGGAGACAGAGGAGAGACACAGGCAGGCAGAGGAGGAGAGCGATGGACGGTATGGGGGAGACAGCGATGGGGGCGATGGGCAGGAAGATGCGAGAGAAAGAATGGGGAGGGAGAACGTGGAGAGAAAGGCGGAGACAGAGGAGGAGAGAGGGGGTGCGAGTCGGGAACAGTGAGATGACAAAGAGAGGTGTGAGAGAGCGCGAAAGAAAGGGGGATTGAGAAGGGTGAGTGAGAGGGAGAGGAAAATGGGAGAGGGTTGAGGAAGAGATTTTGAGAGAGAGAGGAAAGAACGATGGGGGAGAGCGTCGGGGAAAGAAATGGAGGCTTGGATAGAGAGGAAGTGAAGGCGCAAGGGGAGATGACCGGCAAATTTAGGGACAGAGAGAGGTGGGAAGGCCGGGAGGGGTGGACGGGGGGAGAGAGTGAGCAGAGAGAGACGGGAAGATCGCGAGGGGGAGACCGAGAGTGCAAAAGACGGTGCCTTTGATAGAGGAGAGACGGGAGGGAGAGGGGGCAATGAGAGAGGGTGAAGAGAATGGGTCAGTGGGAGACAGCAGGTAAAACAGGGAGAGAGGAGGGGAGAAAGGGAAAGAGCGGGGGAGAGGAGAGGGTGGGAGGAGGTGAGGGAAGGGAGAGAAGGGGAAAGAGGGAAAAGAGAGTGGGTTAAGAAAAGGGAGAAAGTGGTTAAGGCTTTAGACCGCTGTCCCCCCTCACCGTCTCTCCCACTGTGTTCCTCCTCACATACACGGCGTGCACTCATTTCCACTTCCTCACCACCACCCCTCCGCCCCCCCACCTCCCGCCAAGAGAGCTTGCTCTTCATTGCCCCTTTCTCCACACGGCACATCCAATGCTATCTCTCCTCACCGACCCTCCCACAGCACTCTCGACTCAAACTAACCAATGGCGCTCCCTCAGTTCCGCCCCTCCTTCAAACATCCCCACCCCACCCCACCCCATCGTCTCTCCCACGCGTTCCCTCCGTCTGATGCTCAAACAGGGAATCATAAGGGTCAACTGTGCGTTTGCCCTGAGAACTCTCGACAGGATCGGACACATCAGCTGAACACGGTCAAACCAGCAAAGATGAAACTGACCTCCATCTGTCCGGATCCGAGGCGCTGAGAGGGCCTTGACATTCAGTTCCGCGTACGATACATCAGGTTCCGCTGGGGACGGAACAGAGAAAATCTGAAACATGCTGAGGCTCCCTCCACACCGTCCCATCACACACTGCCGGGGTCAGACACAGAGTGAATCTCCCTCCACACCGTCCCATCATACACTCCCGGGGTCAGACACAGAGTGAATCTCCCTCCACACTGTCCCATCACACACTCCCAGGGTCAGACACAGAGTGAATCTCCCTCCACACTGTCCCATCACACACTCCCGGGGTCAGACACAGAGTGAATCTCCCTCCACACTGTCGTCATCACACACTCCCGGGGTCGGACAGTAGATGTCGCTGTTTCCACACCGTCCCATCACACCCTCCCGGGGTCAGACACACAGAGTGAATCTCCCTCCACACCGTCCCATCACACCCTCCCGGGGTCAGACACACAGAGTGAATCACCTTCCACACTGTCCCATCACACACTCCCGGGGTCAGACACAGAGTGAATCACCTTCCACACCGTCCCATCACACACTCCCGGGGTCAGACACAGAGTGAATCACCTTCCACACCGTCCCATCACACACTCCCGGGGTCAGACACAGAGTGAATCTCGCTCCGCACCGTCCCATCACACACTCCCGTGGTCAGACACAGTGAAACTCCCTCCACACCGTCCCATCACACCACTCCCGTGCTCAGACACAGACAAGCTCCCTCCGCACCGTCCCATCACACAGTCACAGGGTCAGACGCAGAGTGAATCTCCCTCCACACCGTCCCATCACACACTCCCGGGGTCAGACATAGAGTGAAACTCGCTCCCTCTGTCCTATGCCGTACTCCCATGGTCAGACACAGAGCGAAGCTCCCTCCCTCCGTCTCTCTGCCCCCCTCACCTGGGGAAAGAGACCGTGCGTCCGTCTTTGTGAACTTCACATTCATGTAAGTCTCGCTGCCGTCCATCTTGTCGAGGGTTCTCTGCGTCTCTGAGCTCAGAAAGGGGAAGCAACCGTTGAGAGAGGAAGCCCGTGTTGAGAAGCGTGTGCGACCGAACAGCAACAAAAAACAGATGAGCAGATGATAGAGAGAGGAACCGAGAACAGGCGGAGGAAGTGCGGGGAGGAGAGAGGGTGAGGGCTTTGGAGAATGTGTTTAGAGCGGCGGGGAGGAGTAGTGAGAGCAGGGAGAAAGAGGGGGAAGGGAGAGAGAGAGAGGGGAAGATTGGTGTTTAGCGGAGAGAGTGAAGCGGGTGACAGGGAGTGTTGGGAGAGAGCGAACTGTGAGCGATAGAGACGGTGAAAGGAGGGAGGGAGAAATAGAGAGGGGGAGATTCGGAGAGAGATTGGGAGGGAGAAGGAAAAAAGGGAGAGCGAACGGGGTGAAGAGAGGGAGACATGAATGAGAGGGAGCGGAGAGGAGGATAGGGAGGAGAGAGCGATATACAAAGGAAAGGAGTGCAGGAAGAGGAGAGATGAAGGATAAGGAATGTTAACTATGGAGGGAGAGAGGAATCGGAGGGGCAGAGAGTGGAAAGGAAAGGAAGGAGGGAAAGAGAGGAAGTGGGCGAGAGATGGCAAGGAGGGAATGTCGGATGGATTTGTGTCACTCGTACCGAGTTTTTCTTGTCCGGGAGATTTGCACCCCGTGGTTGGTTCCTGATTTACGTGTTGGACGCTCCCACAGCTCCTTACCATCGCCGGGGCTTCAGACGCACTGTCTGGGAGAAACCACGGCCCCGGGACAAAGCCCCAGCATCCACCGAGGGAAATGAGCCCCCTCCCTCGGAGTGAGGTGAACAGCTCCCCTCGAAACCCGTTCCTCGACTTCCTCGTTCAGTGGGCGCTCTCTCTCTTTCCTTCCTTATTCCGTGGCATGCTCTCTCTCTCTCTCTCTCTCTCTCTCTCTCACACACACACACACACACACTTTCTCTCTCAGCTCTTCCTCTCTCTCCATCTCCCCATCTCTCTCTCCCACCGTCCTCCCTTCCGCTCCGCCTCATCCCGTCTCTCCCTTCCCTCCACTCCATTTGCTCCCACCTCCCCCATTACCTGACCCTACTCTCCCACCCACCTGCCCCGCACCGATTCCCCTCTCTAACACCCCACTCCCATCCTACCCGTCGCAGTGACCCAGAGATATCCGGGCCCGCCCACCTATTCCACCCCGACCAGGAAGCTCCCCGCTTTTTCGGTCCCTTCCCTTCCGCCTTTCCGGCGATGGGGGGGCGGGGAGAGATTAGACACCATTTGGCCCGGGACAGCCCGCCATCTCTCCACTGCTCCCTCTTGTCTCCAAATCTGCCAATAACCGCCATCCCCGCCTCCTCAGTCGTGTCTTCTCTCCACCCCCAACCCAAACCCTCCACACCAGCGGAACACACGCTCCCGGGGTCAGACACAGAGTGAATCTCCCTCCACACGGTCCCATCAGATACTCCAGGGGTCAGACACAGAGTGAATCTCCCTCCACACCGTCCCATCACACACTCCTGGTGTCAGACACAGAGTGAATCTCCCTCCACACTGTCCCATCACACAGTCCCGGGGTCAGACACAGAGTCAATCTCCCTCCACACCGTCGTATCACACACTGCCGGGGTCAGACACAGAGTGAAGCTCCCTCCAAGCTGTCCCATCACAAACTCCCGTGGTCACACACAGAGTGAATTTCCCTCCACACCGTCCCATCACTCACTCCGCGGTCGGACACAGAGTGAATCTCCCTCTCCACTGTCCCATCACACACTCCCGGGGTCAGACATAGAGTGAGTCTCCCTCCACACCGTCCCATCACACTCTACCGGGGTCAGACACAGAGTGAATCTCCCTCCACACCGTCCCATCAGACACTCCCGGGGTCAGACACAGAGTGAATCTCCCTCCATACCGTCCCATCACACACTCCCGGGGTCAGACACAGAGTGAATCTCCCTCCACACCGTCCCATCACACACTCCGGGGGTCAGACACAAAGTGAATCTCCCTCCACACCGTCCCATCACACACTCCCGGGATTCAGACACAGAGTGAATCTCCCTCCACACCGTCCCATCACACACTCCCGGGGTCAGACACAGAGTGAATCTCCCTCCACACCGTCCCATCACACACTCCGGGGGTCAGACACAAAGTGAATCTCCCTCCACACCGTCCCATCACACACTCCCGGGATTCAGACACAGAGTGAATCTCCCTCCACACCGTCCCATCACACACTCCGGGGGTCAGACACAGAGTGAATCTCCCTCCACACCGTCCCATCACACACTCCCGGGATTCAGACACAGAGTGAATCTCCCTCCACACCGTCCCATCACACACTCCCGGGATTCAGACACAGAGTGAAGCTTCCTCCACACGGTCCCGTTGTTTCACGTTCTTTGTCAATGAAAAGTATTATTTTCTCGGGGTGAAGGGTCATAGTTTTAAGGTGCTTGGAAGATGGTACAAGGGGTTATCGGAGGTATGTTTTTCACACAGAGTGTGGTGGGTTGCCACAGAGCGAGAATACACTTCCATCGATGGTTGGCGATGCGGAATCAATGGGGTCTTTTAAGACACTCTTAGATGGGAACTTTTTTCTATGATTTTGTTAATGGACTTGACCCCGACTCCTACTTTCCACACAGCCATCTGTACCACAAAATCATTGACAAGCAATGTGATAAGTTGCGGTCCCAATACTGACTCCGTGACAAACACCACTAGTCACTGGCAGCCAACTAGAGAACGCCCCTTACATTCCCGCTGGCTGCCTCCTGCCTGCCAGTCATTCCTTTAGACATGCCGGTGTCATTCCTGTAACGCCATCGGGTTTTAGCTTGTTAAGCAGCCTCAGGCATGGCGCTTTATCAAATGCCTTCTGGATTGCCAGTCAATGATATCAGCTGCCTCTGCTTTGTCCAATCTGCTGGTTACTTCCTCAAAGAAGATGTGTCAGGCAAGATTTCCCTTGACAGGAACCAAGCTGACTTCGACTTATTTTATCATTAGTCACCAAGTGCCTCACAACCTCAAATTTCTTAATAGACTCCGACACTCCCTCAAACACTGACTTCAGGCTAACTGGCTAATAATTTCCTTTCTTTGGCCTTCCTCATTTCTTAAAGTGTGCAGTGACATTTGCAATCTTCCAGTCCTCCGGACCATGCCAGAATCAAGTGATTTTTGAAAGATCACCAATGAATCCGTTATCTCTTCAGCAACCTCTCTCAGGACTCTGGGATGTAGTCCATCTGGCCCAGGTGACTTATCCACCGGAAGAACTTTGAGTTTGCCAGGTACTTTTTCCACTGTAATCGCAACGGCACTCACTCCTGCACCCTGACACTCACGGACCACTGGTATAGTGCTAGTGTCTTCCACAGTGAAGACTGATGGAAAGTACCCATTAAGTTCATCTGTCATTTCTTTGTCGCCCATTACTACCTCACCACTCTCATTTTCCAGAGGTTCGATATTAACTCGGAACTCCCCATTACTCTTCATACATGTTGTTTTAAGTGTTAGTATCCTGCTTTATGTTATTGGCTTGTTTGCCCTCATAATCCATCTTTTTCCTTCTTATCGTTTTTTAGTTGCCTTTTGTTGGATTTTAAAAGTGCAACAATCATCCACCTTCCCACTTACTTATGCTACCTTCTATGCCTTTTCCTTGGCTTTTATGCAGTCCTTAATTTCCTTTGTCAGCCACGGCTGCCTACACCAGCCGTCTGAGAACAACTGCTTCTGTGGGACATATCTATCCTGCGCCTTATGAAATATTCCCGAAATTCAGCCATCTCTGCTCTGCCGTCATCCCCGCCAGTATCCTCCTGCAATCCGCCTGGGCAGGCTCCTCTCTCATGCCTCTGACGGACACCACACTAAGCGCAGTCTCCCATTCTTTTCCCGCAGCGTAGTGTAGGTCACCATACTAGTCCCACTGTCCCACTCTCCACCTCACACCCTGTATCAGTCAGAAGAATAATCGCACTGCTGCACTATCTCTCCGCAGCCTCATCTCAGTCCCAAAAGAAATGACATCATCCCGCTCTCTCCCCAGAACCCTGAATCAGTCCCCATACTAATCACCTTGCCCACTCTCCCGGTCGAGCCCCAAGTCAGTCCCCAAACTACTCGCACTGCCCACGCCCTCACCACAGCACCCTGTAAGACTCCAAACTGAACCCACTGCCCCCCTCTCCACACAGCCGTCAGTCACTGAGAACCTCACATGCATAGGCATTTTCCAATCCATTTACGTCAGCTTCCATCTAAGTTTTGGAAACAAGATCCTGGTAAATACATTTTCTTTCGTTACCACTCTGCATGGAACGTTATCGTTGCACCCTGGAAGTGTATAATGCAATAGGGCGGAGGGAACTTCACACTGCTTCTACCCGGTGGTGTGTGATGGGGTAGTGTGGAGGGAGATTCACTCTGTGTCTGACCCCGGGAGTGTGTGATGGGACGGTGTGGAGGGAGATTCACTCTGTGTCTGAACCCGGTGGTGTGTGATGGGACGGTGTGGAGGGAGATTCACTCTGTGTCTGACGCCGGGAGTGTGTGATGGGACGGTGTGGAGGAAGTTTCAATCTATGTCTCTCCCGGGACTGTACGATGAGGCGGTCTGTAGCGAGCATCACTCTGTGTATGATCCCGGGAGCTTGTAGTGCGACGGTGTAGAGGGCGATTCACTCTGCGCCCGAGCCCAGGGTTGTGTCATGGGAGGAGTGTGGAAGCTTCACTCTGCATGACCCGTTGAGTGTGTAATGGGACGTTGTGGAGGGAGATTCACTCTGTGCCTGACCCTGGGAGTGTGTGATGGGACGCTGTGGAGGGAGCTTTACTATTTGTCTGATCCCGGGAGTGTGTGATGGGACCGTGTGGAGGGAGCGTTACTATTTATTTGACAGCGCAGGTGTGTGATGGGAAATTGTGGAGGGAGTTTCTCTGTCACGTCTCGTGGGTGTGCGATGGGACGATATGGAGGGAGCTTTACTATTTGTCTGATCCCGGGAGTGTGTGATGGGACGCTGTAGAGGGAGCGTTACTATTTATCTGACAGCGCAAGTGTGTGATGGGGAAGTGTGGAGGGAGTTTCTCTGTCACGCCTCGTGGGTGTGCGATGGGACGATATGGAGGGAACGTGACTCTATATGAACCATGAAGTTTATGATGGGACGGTGTGGAACGAGTGTCACTTTCTGCCTCACCCCGGGAGTGTGTGATGGGACGGTGTGGAGGGAGGATCGCTCTGTCAGGCCCCGGGCAGTTTGCGGACATCCTCACGTGGTATGGCACATACCTTTTCCTCGATTGAGTTCATTTCCAGCAGCTTTCAACCGCACTTCGAATATCTTTGCTTCGCTCCAGCGTGAGATTTTGCCACCGTCGATATGAAATAACAAGCGCCTCTCCGGTTGACCCACCCCTGGAAACACATCTGTTCTGTAAATGGGGAACAGAGAACAGTGAGTGACGATATTGGGTTTTGCTGACCGAGAAACTCTGAACCCATAGGGAGTCTTCATGTTGTTTCTGATATAAATAGTCGCCAGTACACTCACGAAAGGGAGATTACCCTGCAGCCATTCAGTTTTCGCAGAATCGCTCACTATAGATAACTGGCCTCATGATTTACAGACTAAGTTCAGGAACAGCTGTTACCCCTCAACCATCATGAAGGAGGTCAGGAGCCTCAGGACTCACAGCACCATGTTCAGGAACTGTTACTGGGGGAGATTCAGGAGGGGGTTCTCGGAAGTCCTGGATTCCAGGGTTCAGTTCACCTCAGGAATCTGTTCACGATATAGGCGCTGGGTCCTGTTCACCTCCTGACGTTGTTCGCAAAGTTCCATTCACAGATGATCATAGACTGACGAGTCTGTAACACTGAGAGTGACGGTCAGGGGGAGAGTCAGTGGCACCGTGTTGGTGGGGGCGGGCGTTTCAGATTGTGGTGTGCTATCTACCCCTGGGGTTCATATTGTCTGTGGACTGTCACTTTAAGGAGAAAGAGGGAACAGAGACTGACTGTTTGGCTCTGTGTTAATTTCTACTGTGCAGAATCGCTTCATTGCTCTGGTAACCAGCTCGTGTTATGTTTTCTCTGCAGCGTGTTTACTTTTTTACAAGGACAGTTACAGACAGAGAGAAACACATATTCAGACTCAAGATGGGTTCCGTCAATTAAAGACACCAGCGAGGATCTTCCGGTGACGTCATCGTCCAAAATGGCAGCTTGAATCAACAGCTACTCCGGAAAAAAAAAAAAAAACGCATATATTGCCGCGTTCATTCATCAAATATAAGATCTTCCGAAAATATCTGAATTGATAAGGGGGGCAAGAACGGAGAAAAAGAATGGAGATAAAAAAGGAATCAGTGCGGAGCCTATGGACGGGAGAGGTACAACACGTGTCTCTACTACTCGAACGCGTGCTCGCCAGGCTGACGATGGGCCTCGTTCAGGTGAAGCGGCGAACATGATAAAACCTCTGGAAGAGATACGGGGATTACAAAGAGATATAAACGAGCAACTCAGTGATATCAAGTCACAGCTTGACACCGTCAATCAAAAAATAACGGTGCCCGAGACTCGAATTGAGAAGGTGATGTGATGGTGTGCAGGGAGCTTCACTCTGCGTCTGAGTCCGGCGATGTGTCATGAGACGGCGTGGAGGGAGCTTCACTGCGTATGACCCGGTGAGTGTGTAATGGGACGGTGGGGAGGGAGCTTCACTGCGTATGACCCGGTGAGTGTGTAATGGGACGGTGGGGAGGGAGCTTCACTCACTTCTGACACCGGCAGTATGTGATGGGGCGATGTGTAGCAGCTTCAATCTGAGTCTGATCCAGGTATGTGTGATGAGACGGTGTGGAGGAAGCTTCACTCTGTATGACACCGGGAGGGTGTGATGGGACGGTGTGGAGGAAGCTTCACTCTGTATGACACCGGGAGAGTGTGATGGGACGGTGTAGAGGGAGCTTCACTCTGCGTTTCACCCCGGGAGTGTGTGATGGGACGGTGTGGAGGGGGATTCACTCTGTGTCTGATCCAGTAATATTGCGATGGGACAGTGTGGAGGGATTTCTACTCTGTGTCTTTTTCCCGGGATGGTGTGATGGGACGGTGGGGACGGAGCTTGACTACTTGTCCGTCCCCGGGAGTGTGTTACGGGACGGTGTAGAGGGAACTGACTCACTGTCTGATCCGGCAGTGTTTGATGGGATGACGTGCAGTAGCTTCGTTCTGTGTCTGATCCCAGGATGTGTGATGGGACGGTGTGGGCGGATATTCACTCTTTATAACACCGGGAGTGTGTGATGGGATGGTGTGGAGGGAGATTCACTCTGTGTCTGACCCCGCGAGTGTGTGATGCGACGGTGTGGGCGGAATTTCACTCTTTATGACACTGGGAGTATGTGATGTGACGGTGTGGAGGGAGCTTCAGTCTGTATTACCACGGGAATGTGTGATGGGGCGGTGTTCAGGGAGCTTCACTCTGTGTCTGACCACGGGGGTGTGCGATAGGACAGTGTGGAGGGATTTCCACTCTGTGTCTTTTTTTTTCCCGGGATGTTGTGGTGGGACGGTGTGAAGGGAGCTTCACAATTTGTCTGACCCCTGGAGTGTGTGATGCGTTGGTGTGGGGTAGCTTCACTCTGTTTCTGATCCTGTGATTGTGCGATCGGACTGTGCGGAAAAAAAAAAGTTTCACTCGGTGTCTGTCCCTGGCAGTGTGTGATGGGTGAGTGTGTGGGGAGATGTACTCTGTGTCTGACCTCGGCAGTCTCTGCTGGGACGGAATAGTGGGAGCTTCACTCTGTGTCTGATCCCAGAAGTGTGTAATGGGTCAGTGTAGAGGGGGCTTAACTCTGTGTCTGATCCCGTGATTGTGCGATGGGACAGTGTGGAGGGAGCTTCCCTCTCTGTTTGACCCTGGGAGGGTGTGATGGAACGGTGTAGAGGGAGCTTTACTCTGTGTCCGACCCCAGGTGTATGCAATGGGACGGTGTGGCGGGAGCTTCACTCTGAGTGATCCCTGAAGCGTGTGATAGGACGGTGTGGAAGGAGCTGCATTAGTGTCTGGCCCCGGGAGCGGGTGAAGGGACGTTTTGGAGGGAGCTTCACTCTGTCAGGCCCCGGGTAGTTTGTGGCCATTCTCACGTGGTCTGTCACATACCTCTTCCTCGATTGAGCTAATTTCCAGCAGCTTTGAGCCACCCTTCGAACATTTTTTCTTCGCTGCAGCGTGAGATTTTGCCACCGTGATATGAAATAACAAGCGCCTCTCCTGTTGACCCACCCCTGGCAACACGTCTGTTCTGTAAATGGGGAACAGAGAACAGTGAGTGACGGTATTGGGTTTTGCTGACAGTGAAACTGTGTCCCCACAGGGACCCTTCATGTCGTATCCGATATAAATAGTTACGAGTATATTCAGGGAAGGCAAATTTACCCTGCAACTATCCATTTTTCGCAGACTTGCTCACTATAGATAATTGGCCTCATGATTTACACTCAATGTTATGGAACAGTTGTTGCCCCTCATCCATCAGCAAGAAGGTCCAGGAGCCTCAGGAGTCTCACAACCAGTTTCAAGTAGAGATACTACTCCTCAACGATCTGAAAGGAGGTACAGGAGCCTCAGGCTCACACCACCGGGTTCAGGGACAGTTATTAATCCTCAACCATACAGAAAGGCTGTCTAGGAGCATCAGGACTCACACCACCGGGTTCAGGAACAGTTATTACCCACTGAAAATCAGGAAGAAGGTACAGGAGCCTCAGAGCCCACACTACCAGGTTCTGGAAAATTATTACCACTCAACCATCAGGATGGGTGTCTAGGAGCCTCAGCACTCAGACATCCAGGTTTCCTAACGGTTGATACCCCTGAACGATCATGAAGGAGGTAAAAAAGGCTGAGGTCTCAGGCGGTCACCCATCCAAGTACTGACCAGGCCTGAGCCTGCTTAGCTTCGGAGCAGAGGGAGCTGGGGTTACATGTCCACTTACTTTTATGGGTACTGTAATGGGGACCCCCAACTCACAGGGAGGAAGAGCTATCCCCCACGGACTGATGTTTCCTCTAGCTGAACCCATGTTCAGCTAGAGACCCCAGCCTTGGAATCACACCTTCGTGGCATTTTGTATTATTATTCGCGATTCTTGGTTCTAATTTGTTCAGGCAGTAGATCGATTAAGCTTTATTCTGCTAATTTCAATGATATATTGACAGATGAATACACATGGCTAATGACAAAGTACAATTCATTTCTTTTAATGTCACTGGACTGTCAAATCCAATCAAACGCTGCAAAATTCTATCTAAAATGAATAAAAAAGAACAAGCCCATGTACTATATTTACAGGAAGCTCACTTCAGTGATAAATAGCATGGAAAACGAAAGAGAATGGGCTTCACTAATTTGTTTTTCTCCTCATATAAATCAGGACATGAGAGAGGGGTTGTTATTCTTAGCTCAAGCAAGCTAAATTTCGAAAAAGTATCCGAAATGGAATATAAGGAGGGCAGATATATTCTGGTAAGGGGGAATATAGATGGAAATTCAGATACCCCGTTGAATATAAAAGCGCACCCAGGAAGTGGCAATTCGTTTCTTTCATAAAATTACTAATATATTGGAATGGAAACAGAGGGTCTCCTGATATGTGGAGGAGGCGTAGATCTACAATTACACCCAAATTTAGATTCTTCCGATAGAAAAGCCTATGATACAAAATCCTTACATAAGAAAGTTAATACACTTTTTGAGAAAGTTGGCTTAATAGATATATGGTGGGACCTTTCCCCGACAAAAGGGATTACATTCATTATTCTGTCCCACTTTTTGTATATACAAGTACAGACTACTTAATGTGTCAGTGCGTGGCCAAGTGGTTGAGGCGTCAGTCTAGTGAACTGAAGGTCGCTGGTTCGATCCTCAGCTGTGGCAGCCTGTTGTGTCTTTGAGCAAGGCACTTAACCACACGGTGCTCTGCGACGACACCGGTGCCAAGCTGTATCGGCCCTAATGCCCTTCCCTTGGACAACATCGGTGGCGTGGAGAGCGGAGGCTTGCAGCATGGACAACTGCCGGTTGTCTTTGTTAGGAGAAAATTAGAATTCGAACTTTTGACCCGCAATTTGACTGTAAGAAAAGGTGGGGCCCGTTACTATGATTTGATTTGAGTTAATTAAGATGATACCCTTCTGTTTCTTGTGTAATCGGATTCTGTTGGTGGATTGATTTATTTTTCTTTTATGGAAGCGTGTATGGCGTACAGCTCCGAGACTGTGCTACCAAGGATTTTTTTTAATGTTTTTTTCGGTCAGTGTTTTTTTTTTTATTTTTGGTTTAGTTAGCAGGGGTTCCAAAAAATATATTATTAGCATTTTTTTTCCTCTTATTATTGGTATACTGTTTAGCTTGGTTAATTAGTTATCTGATAGTTTAACTCTTATTGTATATATTGATATGTTGATTTGACTATTGTACTGTGTTTTTGTTGATTTTAAATAATAATTAATCAAAAGACTTATAAATAAATAAATAAACAATTAGAGAGTAAGAGCATGTATTTGGGGTGTGTACCTTAAGAGTAGGAAAATAGATAAATATTTAATGAATATACTGCTGGTGGTTGGGGGGGGGGGGAAAGACCATTAACAGGAAATCGTTATCACAGGAAGCCCAACTTTGAATGTATTGATGGAAATTACAATGGACATTTACAAAATGGGGAAGCATCTGTTAATCATAAGTTGGAACAATATGATACATACTGGGGAAAATGGTTTAACTACATAACACCTCATAGGCCTGATTTTATTCTCAGAAGTAAATTAATATGTTGTAATAAAAATGATCACTCCGTACTTGCAGTTAGCTTTCTTCTTTCACTTGTTCTTTCTCTCCTTTCCTTTCGATAAGTGTATACCTCAGATAAATATTATTTGGAGATTTATGACAAATATGATTGTTGTTGTTGTTCGTCCATCGTACGTCGATGAGGACCTCGACACCATTATTGATGAAGTCGAGACTAGCTCGTCACATTGATTTAAGTGAGGGAGAGTTGCGCAGCGTCAGCCACAGTCTCTCTTCCCAATTCCCATCTGGATCCAGTGGCAAGACAGAGTCGAGACGGCTGGAGATGGGACTAGGCGCAGTGGATGACAAGGACGTCTTCTGTGTCTTGTTCTGCTCTACACGTTCCACGACCCTTGCAGAGACCGCCTTCTTGACCGTTGGACCTTCCATTGGTCTCGTCCACTCAATCCGCCGGAGTCTGTCTTCACATGCTGGGATAGACAGCTCCCTATCTCACCGAGGGTTTCAGACCCGTCGGCTACCCTCACCTGGTTTAGCCAGCTTGTCGAAGCCCGGAGTGTGGCTGTTGTCGCATGCAAACAGCTACGGGGAGCCGCAGGTGAGAGCTGAGTGCCAGGTGGGGACCAAAGGTGGACTAACCGCCTTGAAAAGGACGCGACATGTTTCCCCACCGGAGGTGCTACCCCTCCCTGACACCCCATACACCCCACAAATATGATTACATGATATACAAACCCCATTTCCAGAAAAGTTGGGATATTTTCCAAAATGCAATAATAAACAAAAATCTGTGATATGTTAATTCACGCGAACATTTATTTAACTAAAAAAAAGTACAAAGAAAAGATTTTCAATAGTTTTACTGACCAACTTACTTGTAATTTGTAAACATACACAAATTTAGAATTTAATGGCTGCAACAAACTCAACAAAAGTTGGGACAGAGGCATGTTTACCATTGTGTTACAGCACTTTTTTTCTTTTAATAACACTTTTTAATCGTTTTGGAACTGAGGATACTAATTGTAGTAGATTTGCAATTGGAAATTTTGTCCATTCTTGCTTGATATAAGACTTCAGCAGCTCAACAGTCCGTGGTCTCCGTTGTCTGATTCTCCTCTTCATGATGCGCCATACATTTTCAATAGGAGATAGATCTGGACTGGCAGCAGGCCAGTCAAGCACACGCACTCTTGTCTACAAGGCCACGCTGTTATAGCCCGTGCCGAATGTGGTCTGGCATTGTCCTGCTGAAATAAGCATGGATGTCCCGGATGATACGTCGCCTTGATGGTAACGTACGTGTCCCTAAAATCCTAATATACGCCTCAGAGTCAATGGTACCTTCACATACATGCAACTCACCCATCCGTGGGCACTTATGCACCCCCATACCATCACAGATGCTGGCTTTTGCGCATTTCGCTGATAATAATCTGGATGGTCGTTTTCAACTTTGGCGCGGAGAACTCGACGCCCGTTTTTTCCGAAAACTAGCTGGAATGTGGACTCATCTGACCACAGCACACGTTTCTACAGTCTTTCGGTCCATCTGAGATGAGCTCGGGCCCAGAGAACTCGCCAGCATTTCTGCATAGAGTTGATGTTTGGCTTCCTCCTTGCGTAATACAGTTTCAAGTTGCATTTCTGGATGCAGCGACGGACTGTGTTGAGTGACAATTGTTTTCTGAAGTACTCCCGAGCCCAGGTGGCTATAATTGTCACAGTAGCATGACGGTTTCTTAGGCAGTGCCGCCTGAGGGCTCGAAGATCACGCGGATTCAACAGTGGTTTCCGACCTTGCCCTTTACGCACTGAGATGTCTCTGAATTCTCTGAATCTGTTCACAATATTATGTACTGTAGATGTTGAAAGACCAAAATTCTCTTCAATCTTGCGTTGAGAAATGTTCCTTTTGAACTGACTAACAAGTCTCTCAGGAATTTTGGCACAAAGGGGTGAGCCACGACCCATCCTTGCTTGCAAAGACTGAGCCTTTGATTGACGCTACTTTTATACCCAGTCATGATACCTCACCTGCTACCAATTAGCCTGTTTAATGTGGAGTCCTCCAATCCGGTGTTACTTGAATATTCTGTGCATTTCCAATCTTATTTTGACCCTGTCTCAACTTCTGTTGAGTGTGTTGCAACCATCAAATTCTAAATGTGTGTATATTTACAAAATACAATTAAGTTGGTCAGTAAAACTATTAACAATCTTTCCTTTGAACTTTTGTCAGTTAAATAAAGGTTCACGTGAATTAACATATCACAGATGTTTGTTTTTATTGCATTTTGGAATTATCCAAACTTTTCTGGAAATAGAGTTTGTATATGTACAGTATTTGAAATATATCTTATGGAAACGTTTGATGATGAAGTTCTATATAAAAAATACAAAAAGTGCTGAAGATGAAAAAAGAATGGCTTCTACAACAGGAGGATGATCCTAAACACACCTCAAAATCCGCAACGGACTACTTCAAGAGGCGCACGATGAAGGATTTACCATGGCTTTTACAGTCCACCGAACTAAACATCATCCAAAATCTGTGGATAGACCTCAAAAGAGCAATGCATACAAGACGGCCCAAGAATTTCACAGAACTAGAAACCTTTTGCAATGTAGAATGGGCAAAAATCCCCCAAACAAGAATTGAAAGACTTTTAGCTGCCTACAGAATGCGTTTAGACGCTACCACACTTGCCAAAGCGCCTGTTACAAAGTACTGACCATACAGGGTGCCCAAACGTTTGCTTCGGGCCCTCTTCCTTTCTGTTATTTTGAAACATTAAAATATGGAATTAAAAAAAGTAATCTTGCTTAAAATATTAAAGAAATGTGGCATCTTTAACATGATGCCTTTTGGAAATCAGGTCATCTTTTACTCGGTTATCTATTCACAGTAACAGAAATTTTGAGCAGGGATGCCCAAACTTTTGCATGCCGCTGTATATGCATCAGGACCTCCGGCTGCTCACTCACCCACTTAAGAATCATTGAGAAGGAATGGTGTGCTGAGAGAAGAGGAAGGAAGGGGAGGAGAGTGGAGGCGACAGAACGGCTGTTCAGCTTGCAGCCGTTGGAGCAGAACGTGTGAGTCGCCATTTTCTTCCACCCTGTTTCTGACTGGAAGCTGTTTAAACACCAAAATCCCCTAACTATGACTTTGAATCAGACACAGAGTAAATCTCCCTCCACACCGACCCATCGCACACACCCGGAGTAAGACACAGAATTAAGCTCCCTCCACACGGTCCCATCACACACTCCCGGGGTCAGGCACTGAATGAAGCTCCCTCCACACCGTCCCATCACACACTCCCGGGCTCAGACATAGTGTGAAGCTCCCTCCACACTGTACCATCACACGTTCCCAGGTGTCGGATACAGAGCGCAGCTCTCTCCTCACCATCCGAAAATCCACTCCCTTGTTTACACAAACAGTGAAGCTCACAACATATTGTCCCATCACTCTCCCGCGGTCAGATATTTGAAGTACACCCGCACCATCGCAGCACACTCTGCTGGTATCAGAAAATGTGCGCAGTTCCCACCCGCCGCCGCTCTCCCCACTCACCAATACCCAGCGCTTCGGCGTTCCAGTAGTCTCGAACTGTGTGTGTCTCTCGGAAATGGTGTCTGTGTGTGTGTGACCGGATGGTGTGCTGCGTGAACGGGAAGGGGAAGGAAGGGGAGGAGAGAGGAGGCCAGGGAAGGGGTTGTGAGATTGCAGATACTGATGCAAATGGTGTGGAACCACGTGACCGGCCTGTGCATGCAGAGCTTGGAGAGGCTCAGAGCCTGGCGATAGATATTCGGTGGAAGGGAGAAGTGTATCACCACACGTCATTTCTCCCTCAGACTTCCCACAATTGCCGCTGAACACAGAAAGGGAGGCGCGTGGGACGGATTGAAGGGTTTTACTGGATGGATCGTGTCATGGCGACGGAGTGGGCGGTAAGGAAGGTAGGGAATGTGTGCAGGAGAGGCAATGGGTCACGGAGTATGGTACGTTTAAAGGAAGGGAGGAGTGACGGAGACGGGAGTAGTGTAGTGCAGGGAGTATGTGAGGGGGACGAGGAGTAGTGCAGAAGAGGGAGAGTTGGACAGATTCCGGGTGGGGGGTGTTTGCCGAGGGAGGGTTCTATGCATACAGGGAGGAGGGTTTCCGTATGACTGTGAATGGCCTGACTCTGGGTCAGTATCTCTCAGTGGTGAGGTTCTGCTACGGTGCAACGTCTCGTTGTGTCGGTGTCACGATGCGGGCGTGTTCGTGTCACGACGGGGGAGGGGGGAGGGGTGATGAACTGAGAGCTTGGATACATACATGGAATTGTGACGTAGTGGCCATTACCGAGCCTCGGCTGGCACCAGGGCAGGAATGGGTTCTCAATATCCCTGGATTTCAGTGCTTTTAACAGGATGGGGGAGGGGCGCGGGGATTGAAGAGGAGGAGGGGTGGCATTACTGGTCGGGATACCACTACAGCTACAGGAAGGGTGGGTAATAGAGCACGATCCTCTTTTGAGTCAGTATGAGTGGAACTCAGGAACAGGAAGGGAGCAGTTACTCTATTGGGAGTATTCTATAGGCTCCCTGTTAGCAGCAGAGATACCGCGGAGCAGATTGGGAGACAGATTTTGGGAAGGTGCAAAAATAACAGGGATTTTACCTTGTGTGTCTTTCACTTCCCGAATATTTGTTTGGCACCTGGTTAGTTCCAATGTTTAGACGGGGCAGAGTTTGTTGAGTGTGTCCAGGACGGATTCCTCTCACAGTATGTCGACAGCCCGACTCGGGTGAATACCGTACTAGATCTAGTACTAGGTAACGAACCGGGTCTGGTCACAGATCTCTCAGTGGGTGAGCATCTGGCGGACAGTGAGCACCGCTCGAGGCCTTTAAAATAATCATGGAAAAAGATAGAATCACAGAGGGCAGGAAAAATCTTAATTGGGGAAGGGCACATTATGAGGCGATAAGGCTAATCCTTGAGGCTGTGAATTAGGATGATATTTTTGCAGGAAAATGTACGATGGACACGTGGTCGATGTTTAGGGATCTCTTTCAGGATGTTAAGAACAAATTTGTCCCGGTGAGGAAGATAAAGAGTGGTAGGGTGAAGGAACCATGGGTGACAAGTGAGGTGGAAAATCTAGTCAGGTGGAAGAAGGCAGCATACATGAGGCTTAGGAAGCAAAGCTTAGATGAGTCTATTGAGGAATATACGGTAGCATTAAAGGAGCTGAAGAAGGGGCTGAGGAGAGCAAGAAGGGGGCATGAGAAGGCCTTGGCGAGTACGGTAAAGGAAAACCCAAAGGCATTCTTCAATGATGTGAAGACCAAAGGGATGTCAGGAGTGAAGGTAGGACCGCTGAGGGATAAAAGTGTGAAATATACCTGCAGGCTGTGGAATTGAGCGAGGTCCTCAATGAATACTTTTCTTCGGTATTCACCAATTAGAGGGAACTTGATGACGGTGAGGACAATATGAGTGAGGTTGATGTTTCGCAGCATGTTGATATTAAGGGAGAAGAGGTGTTGGAGTTGTTAAAATACTTTAGGACGTATAAGCTACCGGGGACTGACGGACTATTCCACAGACTGCTCCACGAGGCGAGGGAAGATATTTCTGAGGCTCTGGCTAGGATCTTTGTGTCCTCGTTGTCCACAGAAATGGTACCGGAGGATTGGAGGGATGCGAATGTTGTCCCCTTTTACTAAAAATTTAGCAGGGATATTCGGAGTAATTATAGAGCAGTGAGCCTTATGTCTGTGGTAGGAAGCTGTTGGAAAAGATCCTTAGAGTCAGGACCTATAGGTCTGGTAGAGTCCTTTGAGCAGGTGTAAAGGCAAGCAGAGGAGGGGAGAGGATGTGATATACATGGACTTTAGTAAGGCATTTCACAAGTTTCCACGCGGTAGGCTTATTCAGAAAGTCAGAAGGCATGGGTTTAGGGAAGGTTTGGCCAAGCGGATACAGAATTTTCTTGCATGCACAAGGTAGAGGGTCGCTGTGCATGGAGTGCATTCCGATTGGAGGTTTGTGACTAGTAGTGTCCCAAAAGGTTCGGTTCTGGGACCTCTACTTTTCGTGATTTTAATTAACGACCTGGATGTGGGGGTAGAAGGGAGGGTTGGCAATCTTGCAGACGGCACAACAGGTTGGTGGTGCTGTGGATAGTGTAGTGGATTGACGAAGATTGCAGAAAGAAATTGATAGAATGCAGAAGTGGGCTAAGAAGTGGCAGATGGAGTTCAACCCAGAGAAGTGTGCGGTGGTGCACTTTGGAAGGACAAACTTCAAGATACAGTACAAAGTAAATGGAAGGATACTTGGTTTTGTGGACGAGCAGAAGGATCTAGGGGAACATGTACACAGATCCCTGAAAGATGTCTCACAGGTAGATAGGGTAGTTAAGAAAGCTTATAGAGTGTTTTATTTAATCAGTCGAGGGATAGTGTTTAGGAGTCATGGGGTAATAATGCAGTTCTATAAAACTCTGGTGAGGCCACACTTGGAGTACTGTGTCCAGTACTGAACGCCTCACGATAGGCGGGATATGGAGGCAATGGAAAGGGTGCAGAGTTGATTTACCAGGATGCTGCCTGGTTTAGAAAGTATGTATTATGATCAGAGATTAAGGGAGCCAGGGGTTTACTCTTTGGAGAGAAGGGCGATGAATGGTGACATATTAGAGGTATATAAGGTATTAAGAGGAATAGGTGGAGTGGACAACCAGCGCATCTTCCCCAGTCCACCACTGCTCAATAAAAGAGGACATGCTTTAAGGTAAGGGGTGGGAAGTTGAAGGACGATATTAGTGGTAGTTTTTTTTTACTCACAGAGTGGCTGGTTTAAGTAATGCACTGCCTGAGTCAGCGTGGAGACAAATACACTAGTGAAATTTAAGAGACTGCTAGACAGGTATATGGAGGAATTTAATGCGGGGGCTTATATGGGAGGTAGGGTTTAAGGGTCGGCACAACGTTGTGGGCTGAAGGGCCTGTACTGTGCTGTACTATTCTATGTTCTATGTTCTATGAAAACGGAATACTATGAGCTGTTTTTCAGCATCAGTCTAAAGGCGGTGTCCGTGTCACAGTGAGGTCCGTGTGTCTCGATCACCACCTATACCGTCTGTTAAGTGGTGATTCCCTCTGTTTATCAATGCATCTTCAATACCCCTGATCTCCCCACCCCCCGTTTTTTTCCCATCAGGTGAGCTCAAATCTCTCTCTGCTCTTTCTACAGAGTAGAAAACTTTAATCACAGAACAGAACAGATCATTCGGCCCAAAGATTGTGATGTACCATTTTAACTGAATACCTTCTGCCTGCACAGCGTCCGTCTCCCTGAAATCCCTGCTCACCCACGAGACTGTTAAAGAGTCAGTTTTAAGCCTCTGTGGATCTCCCTCCACTACCAGCGCTGGGAGCACCTTCCAATCACCCAGCAGTCTCTGTGAAAACAAAAATCTTGCCAAACTTATCTCCTTTGAACCCACCCCCTCTCGTCTTAGTCTGAGTCATCTAGCATTAGGCATGTGCACCCTGAAGGTAAATGTACACGCTGTCTGGTCTATTTGCGTCTCATTGTGATGTAAACCTCAATACGAAACTGAACCCGAGGTCAGACCTATGCTCTTCTCTAATAACGACGTATCCAATGGTATTACCAGCACTAGATGCAAAGCAGTGCAAAGCATAAATTTCTGTCCCCTGCCTTGTCCCATTCCGGAGGATGAGATCAAGTATTGCACTCTCTCGTTGTGACTTCATACGCACTGATTAAGGAAACCTTCTTGAAAACATTTGACAAAATAACCCACTGGTTCTTTCACAGTATGAGGATCACAGTCAATCCCTAGAATGTTAAAAACACCCAATGGACGAGTTCTTCAGTCTGTCCGAACTGAGCACCGCCATGATGTTTTCTCCAACAAGTAAAGCAGCCCCTCAGCCTAAATTATATATGCTTCAGCACGGCTCTAAACAGCGGTAAACTGGAGGGCTGAGTTAACAGACCTGCCCCTCCTGCACTCAAGTCTTACTGATGGCTAAACGATCGTGGTTCCAGGCGTTGATCCCGGCCCTGAGCTCATCTGCCTTGCGTGCAATGCTTCCTGTATTGAGACGTAGGCCGCTCAGAACACGAGTCACGGCAGGCTTAACCTTTTGCTGTCTGACGTTGTTGAGCTTTGACCAACATCTGTCCCATCTGACTCCACCATCTGTGATGCCATTCTGGTTTTTCATCCCCTGCAGCTTCACACCGACCCCTTTCTAATGGCAAACCCTCCCACTGGGATATTAGTTCCGCTGCAGTTCAGTTCAGGAAACCGTGGAGCTGCACAACGTGGGGGTGATGCGTCGCGGCCTCCGGACCTGAGTCTGTGCTGCCCCCCAGTGTTCGTTCGACAGATGACAAGCTCTGTTTTGGTAGATTGCCTCGATTTCGGAGTCAAATTACGTAGGGCCTCAAACAGCTTATATAAACAAACCAACAAACAAACAAACAAACAAACAAACAAACAAACAAACAAATAAATAAATAAATAAATAAACACGTGCGTGCGAGTGTGAGCGTGTGTGTGTGTGTGTGTGTGTGTGTGTGTGTGTGTGTATGTGTGTGTGTGTGTGTGTGCGCGCGCGCGCGCGCACGCCTGTGCAAATATAGCGGGAATGTATTTACCTGATCTCCTACATGTCCTTTCAATCTTTCTTTTTTTTAAATTCTATATTATTTGTGATTTATGATTTGTGCCGTGTACGACTCTTGGTATTATGTTTTGCTGCTTTGTCCTGGCTATATTCATGGTTATTCATGTATAAAAGAAATACAATTAAACAGAAATTGAATTGAATGAAATGCAATGAAATGAAACCGTCTCGTCCTGTAGAGGTCGCACCATCCTTGGAAGAGAGCCCAATGATCCACAAATCTGAAGCCCTCGTTCCGACAGCAACTCTTTAGCCCCATGATAAAATAAATTGTGTTTCTATTTCTGCAACACCTGGACATACATAACTGTACTGAACCGCCTCCCTCTTTCTACTGGTATTACTGATACCCATAATGACCACTTACCATCGAGTAATCTCGCTCTCGTTCACAGAACCACTTTCTCTGTTCCCGTAACAAAGAAAACCCCATTCGCTACAGCTCGTCACATTTTCACCTTCCGACTCCCTATTCCCTTCTGAGAGACAGAACCACACTCAGTGCCAGAGACACCAATCCTCAGCACTCCGCCGTTCTAATAGTCTTGAATTGTGACTCGGAGATTGCCCGTGTGTTTGTGTTCAGATGATGTGCAGGGAAGAGGAGAGAATGGGAAGACGGGCAGGGTGGTGTTAGTGGGAGCAGGGACGTGGTGGTGAGACAGTAGTCACTGGGAGGAAGCACCGTCGAACCAAACGAGCGGCCTGTCCACACCGAACAGCGAAGAGGCGAGGAACCGAGAGATCGACATCCGATTCCGGGGGCGGGGAGGGTGGGTGTGGTTGATGTAACACCACACGTCACCGCTCCCCCTTGTCCCCACAATCATAGGTACTCAGAGAGGGAGGAGTGTAGAAGACGGAAAGTGTTGATGGAAACGTTGAGGGCTGCCGGAAATGGAGTGGGTCAGGGAGACGAGGAGAATGAGTTGGGGAAGGAAGAGATAGCGTAGACGACGAGGAGTGTAGGGGACGGATCGGTGATGGAGACGGGTTGTGTTGAAGCGGAAGATGATGACGGAAACGGGGCGGGGTGTATGGGGATGTCGTAGCTGCCGATGACGAGGTTGGCCGCTGGGGAAAGAGGATTGACAACGAGGGGAATTGTAGCGCACGAAGAGACTGCTGGAGACAGGGAAGGGTGAAGTGACTCCTGGTGGCGACAGAGACTGGCGGTGTGTAGAAGAGCGAGAGTGTCATGGCGACGGGCAAGGGTGAAGGGATGAGAAGGTTGACTAGACCGGAGAGTGGTGCAGAGGAGAGAGGGATTGATAGAGACTGTGGAGGGGGAGAGCAGGGGATGAAGGAGTGTCTGACACGGGTAGCGGTGCAGAGGAGTGAGTGAGTCAGAGAGGTGGGGTGAATTTTACCTGTCGGATGGGGTGACGTAAAGCGGTTATGCTGTCGGGGTGGGAGGAGATGACGGAGGCGTGGAGGGATGCAGGTGAGTACGTACACGAGTTGGGAAGTCACATTGCAGTTGAACAAGACGTCGGCGAGGGACACATTGTTCGGCACAGCTCGCCCCCTTCTCTTCTGTGACCTCTGTTCGAAGTTAGATGTACGAATCATCCTTTAGGTTGGTAAACCCTCGCAAGGCATCAGGTTCCGAAGGTGTATCCGGTAGGACACTGAAAACATTTGTCGATCAACAGGCTGGATTGTCCACGGAGTCAGTAGTGAGGAAGGAAATGCAAAGGCAGCACTCAATTCCAGAGCAAGAATTTAATTTTACGGCACTGATGAGACCTTATTTGGAGAAATGTGAGCAGATTTCCGCCTCTTACATAATCCAGCCAGATGTGCTTACATTGGAGAGGGTTGATAAACGGTTCCGGACAAGGATGTCAGCACCTCAGTGGATCTATCTTGGGCCCAACATATTCATGCAAAAAATAAGGTGTCAAGAGGCCATTCCCCGGAGTGTGGTCAGCTGCTGCTTTCCCTTTAAGCCTCAGACGGCCAATTATTGCCTGTAACATACCTTAACCGAATGTCTGCAGTTAAAGGCCTGCGCACCATCCCAAACATCCATAGCTCTCTCCGTACAGAAGGGATTACAACGTCAGGAGTTTGAGAAGATTTGGTCTCTCATTGAAAACTCGCAAATGATCGCTGGGAGCATTCTGGCTTGTCGCATCGCCGCCTGGTGTGGAGGCTGCAACGCACAAGGTCGCCAGAGGCGGCAGTGGAGAGTAAACTCAACCAGCTCCATCACGAGCACAACAGTCCCCAGCATCGAGGACATCCTCAAGATGCGATACCTGGAGAGGGCGGCATCCATCAATGAGGCCGAGCACCCCGGGACAAGCTCCCTGCTCATTACTACCAGCCGAGCGGGGAAGAGGCACAGGAGTCTGAAATCTCACGGATTCAGGAACCCCTTTTCACCCTGCTCCATCATAATCTTGAATGGATGAGCACCAACTCGACATTATTAGCGGTAATTAGCGTCTTTTTTTTGTTTTACATTTTACAAACCTTGTACATTAATCTTACAAGTTTGAACCCCACTGATCCTTCAAAAAATCAAATCTCATGTGGTACACGTCACAGAATATATAAAAACAGACCGTGAATCCAGTGGAAAACACGCGATACAGGTGGACAGACACCTGACACGCTGACCGTCATCAGTCAGGACACTGAGTACGGGAGTCGGAGGTCACGTTGCAGTTGTACAAGACGTCGGTCAGGCCGCACTTGGAGTACGGTGTTCAGTTTGGGTCGCCCTGCTGTACAGAAAGATGCCACTGAGCTGGAAAGACTGTAGAGGGAGATTTCCGAGGATGCTGCCGGGACACGAGGGACTGAGTTATGGAAGCGAATAGGTGCACTCTATTTCCCCAGGGATGGGGGTATTGAGAACATTAGGGCACAAGATTGAGTTGAGAGTAGCTGAAAAGAAAAAAGGTAGAGAGAGAGGGAGTAGCTAAACCAAAGAATGGAATGGGGAGGGAGGGGTAGAGAGGGAGTAGAGAAATACGGGAGAGAATGTGAAGAGATGGGAGAAGAGTTGTGGGGAAAGGAGCCAGAAAGCGAGGAGAAATAAAATGGAGATGCAATAGGTGAGGTGGGAGGGGAGGAAGATGAGAGAGAGGGTTTAGAGGGACGACGGTAAAGGGATAGAGGAATGTCGAGTAAGAGTGCGATAGAAGGAAATAAGAGAGTTGGGTTGGGGCGAGGGACAGAGAGAAAGCAGTACTGAGAGTCGGGAACAGAGATCGGCGAGAAAGAGGATGTTCCCATTTGATTGAAGTCGGCCCCTTGGGCTGTTGACAGAGGTCCGGTATCATACCAGGAATATCAGGGTACAAAGGTGCAGGCTTCTCACAGATGAAACGGTGTTGATCATTACTGCAACTCTGAAACCAACCGGGTTTCCATTCACTGCATTCGAACTTTCCAGCGTTCATTTTGTACACGACACCAGAGGCCACTTTCCTGTCAATGAGGGGTAAACATCTTCAAAACGGACAACCCTCTGTCAGTCCCCAAAATCACTGAACACTCCCTTACCGTTGACCTATGGCAGACCCCAAAATCTCCGACTACTCCAACGTCCCAGCACAGTCCTGTGTCAGTCTCCAGGAAACTCCCACTGACCCTCTCTCTCCCTTCAGCCCTGCTTCAGTCCCCATATTAATCCCTTGCCCCAGCCTGTCTCCACAGACCGGTGTCAGACACCAGAATAATCACAGTACCAGTATAATCACACACCCTTACGGTTGACCTGTGGCAGACCCCAAAATCTCCGACAACTCTAATGTCCCAGCACAGTCCTGTGTCAGTCTCCAGAAAACTCTCACTGACCCACTTTCTCCCTGCAGACCTGCATCAGTCCCCAAAGTAGTGCCTTGCCCCACCCTGTCCCCAGAGACCGGTGTCAGACACCAGGATGATCACAGTACCCGACCTTCTCCCGACGGTCCCGTGCCGTTCCCCAAAATATCCGTACAGCGCCACTCTCTTCCCAAGGCCCTATGTCAGTCCCCAAAATACTCCCACTGTCTCACTGTCTACCACAGGCCTGCTTTATATCGTAAAATAGTCAGACTTCCCATTCTCACCCCACAGATTTGTGTAAATCCCCAAAGTACACCCACTGCCTCACTCTCTCCGCACAGCCCAGTGTCGTTCCCCAAAATACTCGCACTTCCCACTCTCACCGCACAGACGTGTGCCAGTCCCCGACATAATCCCACTGCCCAACCATCTCCCTATAGACCTGTCAGAAACCAACACACTCCCACTTCCCACTCTTTTCCCACAGACCTCTGTCAATGCCCAAATCAATCCCACTGATAAATTCTGTCTCCACAGATCTGTGTCAGTCCTAAAGTATTCCCACTACCTTACCCTCCCCCACAACCGGTGTCAGTTCCCAAAAGAGCTCCGCATCTCCACCCTCTCCCCACGGCCCAGTGCCTGTCACCAAAATAATCTCACTGCCCAACTTTCTACATACAGATTTCTGTTATCACCAAAACACTCCCACTTACCACTGTCTTCCCACAGTCCACGTCAGTCCCCAAATTCATTCAACGACACACACTCCACCGACAGCCTGTGTCGGGTCCCAAAATAATGCAATTGCCCACTCTTCCACCAGAAACCTGTGTCTCCCAAATTAATCTCAGTACCGCATTCCATCTACACGGTGTTACACTGACACATCTCCTCCCAACAGACCTCTTGTTGCAAAGGTGGGCGTTCATGGCGGACCCAAATGCAAGACACAGACACTGAAGTACTAGGAATAGGACCTGACTAGAGTAGGGACGTGACAGGGTGCAGACACGGAGCAGGGACAAGAGTGCAGATTTGGGCTAAGACAGGGACAAAACAGGGAACCCGGATAACGAACTGTGCACTAGGAGACTGGGCTTAGGCTCCGAGTTAAAGCCTGGACAAGGACACAGAACCCGGGACTTGCCGCGGGCTCGGGCCCCTGAACTGGGCAAGGACATGACATGACTGCAGGACACAGGCTGGGGTCTTGAAACTGAGCTAGGAGACAGACTGGGGTCTTGAGGCCTGAGCTTGGAGACAGGCTGGGGTCTTGAGGCTTGAGATTGGAGATAGGTTGGGGTCTTGAGGCCTGAGCTTGGAGACAGGCTGGGGTTTTGAGGCTTCAGCTTGGAGAGAGGCTTGAGCCCTGAGGCCTGAGCTTGGAGACAGGCTGGGGTCTTGAGGCCTGAGCTTGGAGACAGGCTGGGGACTTGAGGCCTGAGCTTGGAGACAGGCTGGGGACTTGAGGCCTGAGCTTGGAGACAGGCTGGGTTCTTCAGGCCTGAGCTTGGAGACAGGCTGCGGTCTTGAGGCCTGAGCTTGGAGACAGGCTGGGGTCTTCAGGCCTGAGCTTGGAGACAGGCTGGGGTCTTGAGGCCTGAGCTTGGAGACAGGCTGGGGCACTGAGGCCTGAGCTTGGAGACAGGCTGGGGTCTTGAGGCCTGAGCTTGGAGACAGGCTTGGGGTCTTGAGGCCTAAGCTTGGAGACAGGCTGGGGTCTTGAGGCTTGAGATTGGAGATAGGTTGGGGTCTTGGGTCTTGATGCTGGAGGCTGCAGCCTGGGGTCCTGAGTCTTGGAATGTGGAGGTCGCTAACTCGGAGGCCACAGCTCGGAGACAGACTGGGAACTGTACATCAACATAGAGCCTGGAATTATCCTCCGAAAAGCCGGGGATCATCTTTAACACGACACTAACATGAGACAGGACAGTACACAAACTTAGAGCTGGGACTTATTCCTAGACAAGCCGGGACTCAAATTTATCTCCACACCAATGTGGAACAGGTCCATCCGTAAGTTAACTGTAGAACGGCCGGAGTTACCTAACAGAGGCAAAGCCAAGACAAGACAAGACCGGAAAACAACACCCCACCCCGCCCCCCACGCATGGCAACGGCAGAATGCCTCACTTACCCCACGAAAGCGAGGACAAGACAAGACAGATCTCCCTGTCGCGCACGTCAGAACTGCCTGACTTACCCCAGTCCGACGGGCACATCCCTCCCTACCATCGAGGACATTTAAAAGAGGCGATGCCTCGAGAAGGCGCCGTCCATCACTGAGGACCCTCCCCACTCGGGGAAACTCTCTGCTCGTTACTACCATCGGGGAGGAGTCACATGAGTGTAAACACCCACACACAACATCCAGGAACCAGCTTCTGCCCCTGCGCCGTCCCATCTTTGAACGCAAGAACATTTTTGCTGTGTTTATTAAAATTTGTAATTTACATTAATTGTGCATCATTGTGGGATAGAGATGCTGCCAAAGAACATAATCCAGGCTGCAATTTTTTTTCAGATAATAAATCAAATTGCGATTCCGGTGGAAAACATCCGATACTGGTGGACAGGACACCTGGCACGCTGGTCTTTACCAGGTAGGGCACTGAGGGAGACGGAGGGTTTTGAGAGGACGGGGACGGAAGGGAGAGAGAGCTGTAGGGGTGGGGAGAAAGTGAGAGAGAGTTGGCAGAGGAAGAGTAGAAAGAGCGAGCGGAGAAAGGGCGAGGCAAAAGAGGGTGCACGGAAAGGTAGAGGGAGTGGAGAAGTGTGGGACGGGGTTGGAATAGCGAGAACGCAGGGGACCGAAGGGGACTGACATCTGTTGGTGTGTGGTGGGGAGAATCTAGTAGGACGAAGAGGTAGAGAGCGTGAGGAGGGAGTTTGAGAGGGTGGAGGCGTGATAGTTGACGAAGAGAGAATTGGGAAGTAGAGGGTTGGATACTTGATTCAAATCGGCCCCACTGGCACAGACGGCACATGATTAAGTTGATAGTGGGTGAAAAAGAGAAAGAGAGAGAGAGAGAGAGAGAGAGAGAGAGAGAGAGAGAGAGAGAGAGAGAGAGAGAGAGAGAGAGAGATATCAGGGAGACGGAGGGTTCAGATAGAACGGGAAGAGGGGAGTTGGTCAGTAGGTTACTTGATTTCTGTCGCCTCCATTGGATGTTGACAGAGATCCTGAGTATGTTCAGGAATATGCGGGAACAAAACTGCCGACTTCTCGCAGATGAAACGCCGAGCATGATTGCAAGAACTCTTCGCTGGGTACGAGTGGCAGTCTCTGCAGTCTGACGTCCCCGAGGACACCTTGTACAGAAGATCCCAGTCTACATTCCTGTCCAAGACGGTTAACAATTTTAACAGAGACAAAGCAGCTCCAGCAGAGAACCCGAGGCGAGACAGTCTACAAGCTAAGCCCATGAAATCAATCTCTTCTAACAGCCTGTGCCAGTCCCCAAACTGATCCCACTCATCCACTCTCTCCCCACAGCTCCGTGCCAGTACCCAGACAGACACAATGGTCCAAATGTCTCCCCACAATCCCGTGTCAGTTCCCAAACTAATCGTGCAGACCGAATGTCACCCCACAGACCCATGTCTCCCCAAACTAATCGCACCGTACCGCTTTCTCGCCACAGTCTTCTGTCAGTCCCCATACAAATCGAACAGGACCACGCTCTCCCTTCAGATCTCTTTCATTCCCCGTACAAACCCCACTGTCCCACCGTCTCCCCACAGACTTATGGCTGTCCTGAGATGAATCCCTCTCGTCCACACTCTTGCATCATCCCTGTGTCGGTCCCAGAATAATCCTGTTTCCCCTCACTATACCCAGAGCATCGTGTCAGTCTCCGAACATATCGCAGTACACGGCGCACTCACTATAAACTCTGGTCCGCTCCCAGACTTGTACAACTGGCACCCTCTCTCCCACATCCGTGCGTGAGTTTGCAAACCAGTCCCATTAGCGCCCTGTATCGGCCTCCAAACTAATCCAGTTGTCCTACTCTCGCCCCTCAGATCTATGTCATTCACCAAACAAATGCCGCTGTTAATCCCTCTCCTCACAGCCCGGCGACTATCTCCAAAATAATCCCACTCCACCGCGCTTTCCTCACCGATATGCGTCAGTACAAAAAATGAGATAATTCCTGTGTCCTGAGCTCTCCACACTGCCCCCAGGCAGTTTCCGAATTATCTCCACTGCCCGGACATTCCCCGACAGACACGTGTCGGACTTAAAATGTCCTCATTGTACCACACTCTCCTGAGAACCATGTATAGTTTCATCGTAAACTAATCCCACTTTCTCCCGTCAGGGTTATGTCAATACCCAACTCTCACACCACAGAGTAATCCAAATCTCACCCGTCTTCGCATTTTCCAATCCAGTATGCACTGTTTCGGTACACAAGTTTGTCGGATACAAAGCTCTGTGAAATTAAATTTATTTGATTAATGCCAAGAATCGAAAAGTATGTACGGAGTTTCTCTCAGTTGATTACAACATGAACCTGTGATTGGACGGTGTGGAGGGAGCTTCACTGTTTGCCATATCCTGTGAATGTATCATGGGACGGTGTGTAGGAAGATTCACTCTGTGTCTGACCCCGAGAAAGTGTGCTAGGAGTGTACTGTGGGAGTAACTCCGTGGCTGAACCCGGGGGAGTGTTGGGACGATGTGGAGGGAGATTCACTCTGTGTCTGACCCCGGGAGTGTGTGATGGGACGGTGTGGAGGGAGATTCACTATGTGCCATATCCATGAATGTGTCATGGGGCGCTGTGTAGGAACATTCACTCTGTGTTCGAATCCGGGAGTGTGTGATGGGACAGTGTGGAGGGAGCTTAACTCTGTGTCTGACCCCGAGAATGTGTACTAAGAGTGTATTCTGGGAGTAACTCTGTGGTTGAACCCGGGGGTGTGATGGGGCGGTGTGGAAGGAGATAACTCTATGTCTGAACCCGAGAATGTGTCCTGGGAGTGTAGTATGGGTGTCACTCTGTGTGTCACCCCGGAAGTGTCTGATGATTCTTGTGAGATCTTCTTGTGATGTGACACATACCGCTTCATCTCTTGAATTGATTTCAAGCAGCCTTGCATCACGGTTTGAACATTCTTGCATCGCTGTTGGGAAAAATGTTTCAGACGTGGATACGAAATAACACCGGTCTTTATTTGTGATCCAGTCCTTGGAACACGTATGCTCTGGAAATAGGAATAAGGAGTAGTGAATATCACTGCACACCGTCCAATCACGCACATCGGGGTGAGAGATAGAGTGAATCTCCCTCCATTCCGTCCCAACCAACACCACACGGGATCAGACCCTTCGACCGTCATCAATGATGCCCTCACCCGCAGCTCCTGCATTCCCGGACTTCAGCCCTCACCCCATCCTCCCGTCACCACAACAGGGACAGAGACCCCCTTGTCTTCACCGTCCACCCCACCAGACTCCGGATCCAGCACCTTATCCTCCGCAACTTCAGCCAAATTCAACAGGACCCACCAGGAAACACATCTTTCACTCTCTACTCCTCTCCGCTTTCCGAAGGGATCGTTCCTTCGGCGACTCCCTAGTCTACACGTCCCTCCCCACGGAGCAGGTCCTGAAAAGTGAGTATAGAGACCTTGGTCGGAAGTTAAACAGCAGGACCTCCAGGGTGGGTGGTAATCTCAGGATTGCCACCTGTGCCACGTGCCAGTGACGGTAAGAATAGGATGCTCTGGCGGATAGACACGTGGCTGAGAACTGGTGTAGGGGGCAGAGTTTCAGATTTCAGGATCTTTGGGACCATTTCTGCGGCAGGTGTGACCTGTACAAGAGTGACGGGTACACCTGAACTACAGGGGAGCCAATATTCTTGCTGGGAAATTTGTCTGTACTATTGTGGAGGGTTTAAACTAAATCTGCAGGGGGATGGGGTTGGTAACCAGAGTGCCAGAGCAGATAGCGGAGCGGGGGTGAAAATAATTGGTGTTAAAAGTTCATGGAAAGTCACAAACAGAAGGGTTATGTGTGGTTGTAATAATCATCTGATGTGTTCTCTATTTCAAAGCGAGAAGTATCCTGGGGAAGGCTGACGAGCTGAGGGCGTGGATTGACACATGGAATTACGACATAATATCAATTAGTGAAACTTGGCTACAGCAGGGGCAGGACTGGCAGCTTAATGTTCCAGCGTTCCGATGTTTCAGACGTGATAGAGGCAGAGGAATGAAGGGAAGCGGGTGTGGCATTGCTGGTCAGGGAAAATCTCACAGCAGTGCTCAGTCAGGGCAGATCAGAGGGCTTGTCTTCCGAGACCTTATGGGTGGAGCTGAAAGACAGGAAAAGTATGACCATTTTAATGGGGTTGTATTATAGACCACCCAATAGTCAGCGAGAATGGGAGGAGCAAATCTCCAAAGAGATAGCAGACAACTGCAAGAAACATGAAGTTGTGATAGACGGGGATTTTAGTTTTCCACATACTGATTGTGAGTCCCATACTGTTAAAGGTCTAGACGGGTTAGAGCTTGTAAAATGCGTTCAGAAAGGTTTTCTAAATCAATATTTAGAGCTACCAACCAGAGACGATATAATATTAGATCTCCTATTTGGAAACGAGTTAGTACAGGTGACGGAAGTGTGTGTAGGGGAACACTTTGATTCCACTGTTCATAACACTATTAGTTTCAATTTGACCATGGATAAAGATACCTCTGGTCCTCGGGTTGAGGTTCTAAACTGGAAAAAGGCCAAATTTGAAGAAATGAGAAAGGATCTAAAAAGCGTGGATGGGACAGGTTGTTCGCTGGCAAGGATATGATTGATACGTGAGAGGCCTTCAAAGGTGACATTTTGAGAGTGCAGAGTTGAATTTCCCTGTAAGGATTAAAGGAAAAGTGAGTAAGAGTAAGGAAGCTAGGTTCTCGAGGAATATTGGAACACTGATAAAGAAGGAGAGAAGATGTTTTACATGTATAGGAAACAGGGAGTAAATAAGGTGCTTGAGTAATATAAACAAGTGAAAAAGTACTTAACAAAGAAATCGGGAGGGCTAGAGGAAGACGGGGTTGCTTTGACAGTCAAGGTGAAGGATAATCCGAAGAATTTCCGCAGGTTTATTAAGAGCAAGAGGAGAGTAAGGGATAAAATTGGTCCTAATGAAGATCAGAGTGGTCGGCTATGTATGAAACCAGACGAAATAGGGGAGATTTTATTTTATTTTATTTTATTCTTTTTGTGTGTCGTTATGTACTAAGGAAACTGGCATGGAGTCAATAGAAATCGGGCAAACAACAAATGAGGCCACGGAACCGATACAAATTCAAGAGGAAGAGGTGCTTGCAATCTTGAGGTATATATCCCCAGAGCCTGACAGGGTATTCCCTTGGACCTTAAATGAGACTAGTGTTGTAATTGCAGGGGCCCTGTCAGATATATTTAAAATGTCGTTACCGACAGGTGAAGTGCCGGAGGATTGGAGGATAGCTCATGCTGTTCCCTAGTTTAATCGAGGCTCAGAAAGTAATCCCGGAAATTATAGGCTGTTAGTTTTGACATCATTAGGAGATAAATTATTGGAAAGAGGTCTAAGAGACAGGATCTACAAGTATTTGGATAGACAGGGACTTATTAGGGAGAGTCAACATGGGGTTGTGCGTGGAACGTCATGTTTAACAAATCTATTAGAGTTTTTCGAGGAGGTTACCAGGAGGGTGGGTGTAGGAAACGCAGTGGATGTTGTCTATAGGGATTTCAGTAAGGCCTTTGACAAGGTCCCGCATGGGACGTTAGTCAGGAAGAGTCAGTCGCTAGCTATACATGCAGAGGCAGTAAAATGGATTAGACGTTGCTTCAATGAGAGAAACCAGAGGGTGGTAGTGGAGGATTGCTTCTCTGAGTGGAGGCCTGTGACTGGTGGTGTGCCACAGGGATCAGTGCTGGGTCCATTTATATTTGTCATCTGTATCAATGGCTGGATGATAATGTGATATGTTGGATCAGCAAATTTGCTGATCATACCAAGTGTGGAGGAGTAGTGGACAGTGACGAAGCTTTTCCAAGCTTGCAGAGGGATTTTGACCAGCTGGAAAATGGGCTGAAAAATGGCAAATGGAGGTTAACACAGATAAGTGTGAGGTATTACACTCTGGAAGGACACACCAAGGTAGAAGATAGAAGGTAAATGGTTGGGCACTGAGGAGTGCGGTGGAACAGAGGGGTCTGAGAACGCAGATGCAAAATTCTCTAAAAGGGGCGTCACAGGCAGATCGTGTCGTAAAGACAGCTTCTGGAACATCGTGTTATAAATCAAAGTATTGACAGAGGATTGGAATGCTATGGAGCGGTTGTACAAGACATTGGTGAGGCCGAATTTGGAGTATTGTTTGCTGTTTTGCTCACCTAATTACAGAAAGGATATTAACATGGTTCCAATATGCAGAGAAGGTTTACAAGGATGTTGCGGGGACTTGAGAAACTCAGTCACAGAGAGAGGTTGTAAAGGGCAGAACTTGATTTCCTGGAGCGTAGAAGAATGAGGGGGGATTTGAAAGAGGTGCATACAATTGTGGTGTATATATATCCATGTATCTTAATTATGACGGGTTATGATGGGTATTGGTTGGGTGAATGCAAACATGCTCTTTTTTTCTACAGAGGCAAGGGGAGATAAAAAAAATAAAATAGAGAAGACATGAGTTAAGGGTGAAGGGGGGAAATTTCAAAGAGAATATTAGGGGTCGGTGGCTTCTTCACTCATAGAGAGGTAGGAGTGCGGAATGAGCAGCCAGATAAAGTGGTAAATGCGGGCTCATATTTAACATTGAAGCAAATCTTGCACAGGTACAATGATGAGAGGTGAGGTGTATTGAGGGATATGGTCCAGGCGCAGGTTAGTGGGACCACACCAAAAATGATTTGGCACAGCCAAGAAGAGCCAGAAGGCCTGTTTCTGTGCTGTAATGTTTTTATGGTTTCCACAAGCTGTGATTCTTCCCAAAGGTTGTGTTACTAAGTACTGACATGCAGGGTGTCCATATTTTTTCTTCATGCCTTTTCATTGTTTGCTATTTTGGAACGTAAAAGATGGAAATAAAAAAGTTCTCTTGCCTAAAATATTAAAGAAAACTGTCATCTTTAACTTTATGTTTTTTGGAAATCAGTTCATCTTTTACTCGTTTAGCTATTCACAGTAAAAGAAATTTTGATCAGGGAATCCCAAATGGTTGCATGCCACTGCAGTGTGAAACTCCCTCCGCACCATGCCGTCACACGCTCCCGGGGTCAGACACTGTATGAAGCTCCCTCCACACGTCCCATCCCACACTCCCGGGGTCGGGCACAGAGTGAAATTCCCTCCACACCATTCCATCAAACCCTCCCGTGGTCAGCCAGAAAATGAAGCTTCCTCTGAATAGTCCACTGTCGCATCACACGCTCTTGCGGACAAACACAGAGTGAAGCTCCATCAGCACCGTCCCATCACACACCCGGGAACAGGCACAGAATGAAAATACCTCAGCAAAGCTCATCACACACACGGGAACAGACAGGGAATGAAACTCCCCTCAGCACCGTTCCATCACGGTCTCACAGAGTCAGGCATCGCGTGATGCTTCTTTCACACCGTCCCGTCACCGAATACAGATTTCAAAAACCCAGCAAAGATCCCTGTACAAAATCCTGGGGTCAGACATAGAATGAAGCTCCCTCCACGCCGTCCCATCACACATTCCCGGGGTCAAACACAGAGTGACGTTTTCTCCACACCCTTCTACCATGAAACAGAAGGATGAGGCACAGAGTTAAGCTAGCCTCACAGTGTCCATTCGCACACCGCAGGGAAGTGGTACGGTGTAGCTCCTTCAGCACCATCCGACTACCGACAGCCGAAGAAAGACATGAAGAAAGCTCTTGCCCACTCTCTTGCCCAGAAATGGTGTAAGGCTCCTTCACCAGCGTCTCATCACACTTTCCCCGAATCAGACACAGAGTGAAGCTCCCTCGACACCGTGCTGAAGGCGAGCTACACTCCAAGTGAGGTAAGGCAGGGTAAGTTCCTTTAAAAGTAGAACGGTATGCAGCGGTATTTTATTTGGAGCAAGGAAGGCGGCGAGGCTGTAGCGTATTGGGTAGGTCATGACAGCTCAGATCGGCCCCATGGTTTGTTCACCTGCATGTGCGAAATCAGGCACTTCCACTATCCCTGACGACTATGTGTGCAGGAAATGTGTCCAGCTGCGGATTCTGGCAGACCGCATTGAACGGCTGGAGCTGCGATTAGATTTATACTGGAGCATCCGCGTTGCTGAGGAAGTCGTGAATAGCACGTTCAGTGAGTTGGTCACACCGCAAGTAAAGGCTACACAGGCAGAAAGGGAATGGGTGGCCGCTAGACAGCGTAGCAGTAGGCAGCTAGTGCAGGAGTTCCCTGAGGTCATCTCTCTCCTAAACAAATATACTGTTTTGGATACTGTTGGGAGAGATGTCTCATCAGGGGGAGTTAGCAGCAGCCGAGTTCATGGCACCATGGGTGGCTCTGCTGCACAGGAGGTGAAGGAAAATGAGTGGGAGAGCTATAGTTATAGGGGACTCGATTGTAAGGGGAATAGATAGGCGTTTCTGCGGGAGCAAACGAGACTCCAGGAGGGTATGTTGCCTCCCTGGTGCAGGGGTCAAGGATGTCTCTCAGTGGCTGCAGGACATTTTGGAGTGGGAGGGTGAACAGCCAGTGGTGGTGGTGCACATAAGTACCAAGGAAAGAGGTAAAATAACGGGATGAAGTCCTAGAAGGTGAATTTAGGGAGTTAGGAGATAAACTAAAAAGCAGGACCACGAGGGTAATAATCTCTGGATTAGCAGCAGTGCCACGTGACACTCAGAGTAGAAATAGCAGGATATATCAGATAAATACGTGGGTTGAAAATCGTGCAACGGGGAGGGATTCAATTTTCTGGGGCATTTGAACCTGTTCTAGAGGAGTTGACACCGGTACAAACAGGACGGTCTGCACCTGGGCTAGACTGGAACCAATGTCCTAAGGAGAGCGTTCGCTACTATTGTTAAGAAGGATTTAAACTAATGTGGCAGGGGAATGGGAACAAGTGCAGAGAGACAGAGGGGTGTAAAATGAGGGTAGAGCAAAAAGTAGTAAGGTGAAACGCAAAAGTGGCAGGCCGGCAAATTCAGGGTAAAAATCAAAAAGGACCACTTTTCAACATAATTGTATAGGGGCTAAGAGTGTTGTAAAAGCAAGCCTGAAGGCTTTGTGTGTCAATGCAAGGAACATTCGTAACAAGGTGGGTGAATTGAATGTGCACATAGTTATTAATGAATATGCTGTAGTTGGGATCACAGAGACATGGCTCCTGTGTGACCAAGGATGGGAGCTCAACATTCAGGGATATTCAATATTCAAGAGGGATAGACATGACAATTAATGAGGTCGGGTAGCATTGCTGGTTAGAGAGGAGATTAACGCATTAGAAAGGAAGGACATAAGCCGGGAGGATGTGGAATCGATACGGGTAAAGCTGCATAACACTAAGGGACAGAGAACGCTGGTGGGAGTTGTGTACAGGCCACCTAACTGTAGTAATGAGGTTAGAGATGGCATTAAACAGAAAATTAGAAATGCGTGCAATAAAGGAACAGCAGTTATAATGTGTGACTTGAATCTACATATAGATTGGGTGAACCAAATTGGTTAGTGTGCTGACGAAGAGGATTTCTTGGAATGTATGCCCGATGGTTTTCTGAATCAACATGTCCAGGAACCAACTAGAGAGCAGATAATTCTAGACCGGGTACTGAGTAATGAGGAAGGGTTAGGTAGCAATCTTGTACTGCTAGGCCCATGCGTAAGGGTGATCATAATATAGTGGATTTCTTCATGAAGATGGAGAGTGACATATTTAATTCAGAAACAAAGGTTCTGAAATTAAGGGTAACTTTGAAGGTATGAAAAGTGAATTAGCGAAGATAGACTGGCAAATGATAATTAAAGGGTTGACGGAGGATATCCAACGGCAAGCATTCAAAGATCGCATGGAGGAACTACAACATTTGTTCATCCCAGTTTGGCACAAGAATAAACCAGGGAAGGTAGTGCACCTCTGGCTGACAGGGAAAATTAGGGATGGTATCAATTCCAAAGAAGAAACATACAAATTAGCCAGAAAAAAGCGGCACACCTGAGGACTGGGAGAAATTCGGAGTCCGGCAGAGGTGGACAAATGACTTAATTAGGAAAGGCAAAAAAAGCTGATGAGAGAAAGATTGCAGGGAACCTAATAACTGACCTCAAAAGCTTTTATAGATATGTAAAAAGAAAAAAAAATAATTGGATAAGACAAATGCAGTTCTTAGAGTCAGAAACTGGTGAATTGTTCATGCGGAACCAGGACACGGCAGACCAATTGAATAACTACCTTGGTTCTGTCTTCACTAAGGAGGACATAAATAATCTTCCGGAAATATTAGTGGACCGAGGGTTCAGTGAGATGGAGGAACTGAGGGAAAATACATGTTAGTAGGGAAGTGGTGTTGGATAAATTGAAGGGATTATAGGCAGATAAATCCCCAGGGCGAGATGGTCTGCATTCCAGAGTGCACCAAGAAGTAGCCCAAGAAATAGTGGATGCATTCGTGATAATTCTTCAAAACTCTTTAGATTCTGGATCAGTTCCTGAGGATTGGAGGGTGGCTAACTTAACCCCGCTTAAAAAAAAAAAAAAGTGAGAGAGAAACCGGGGTATAATAGACCGGTTAGCCTGACATCGGTGGTGGGGAAAATGCTAGAGTCAGTTATCAAAGATGTGATAACAGCAGATTTGGAAAGCGGTGAAATCATCGGAAAAAGTCAGCATGGATTTGTGAAAGGAAAATCATGTCTGACGAATCGCATAGAATTTTTTGAGGATATAACTAGTAGAGTGGATAGGGGAGAAACAGTGGATGTGGTATATTTGGATTTTCAAAAGGCTTTTGACAAGGTCCCACACAGGAGATTAGTGTGCAAACTTAAAGAACACGGTATTGGGGGTATGGTATTGATGTGGATAGAGAATTGGTTGGCAGACAGGAAGCAAAGAGTGGGAATAAACGAGACGTTTTTCAGAATGGCAGGCAGTGACTAATGGGGTACCGCAAGGCTCAGTGCTGGGACCCCAGTTGTTTACAATATATATTAATGACTTAGTCGAGGGAATTAAATGCAACATCTCCAAGTTTGCGGATGACACGAAGCTGGGTGGCAGTGTTAGCTGTGAGGAGGATGCTAAGAGGATGCACGGTGACTTGGATTGTTTGGGTGAGTGGGCAAATTCATGGCAGATGCAATTTGATGTGGATAAATGTGAGTTTATCCAGTTTGGTGGCAAGAACAGGAAAACCAATTATTTTCTGAATGGTGGCAGATTAGGATAACGGGAGGTGCAACGAGACCCCAGTGTTATTGTGCACCAGTCATTGAAAGTGGGCATGCAGGTACAGCAGGCAGTGAAAAGGCAAACGATTTGCTGGTATTCACATCAAGAGGATTCGAGTACAGGAGCAGGGTGTTTCTACTGCAGTTGCATAATTCCTTGGTGAGACCACCCCTGGAGTATTGTGTGCAGTTTTGGTCTCCTAATCTGAGGAAACACATCCTTGCCATGGAGGGAGTACAAAGAAGGTTCACCAGATTGATTCGTGGGATGGCAGGACTTTCATATGATGAAAGACTGGATCGACTAGGCTTATAGTGGCTGGAATTTGGAAGATTGAAGGGGTCCTTATTGAAACATGCAAAATTCAGAAGAGATTGGACAGGCTAGATGCAGGAAGATTGTTCCAGATGTCGGGGAAGTCCAAAATGAGGGGTCACAGTTTAAGGATAAAGGTGAAACCTTTTAGGACCGAGATCAGGAAAAACTTCTTCACACAGACAGTGGTGAATCTGTGGAATTCTCTCTCACAGGAAACAGTTGAGGCCAGTTCATTGGCTATGTTTAAGAGGGAGTTAGATGTGGCCCTTGTGGCTAAGGGATTAGGGGGTATGGAGGGAAGGCTGCTACAGGGTTCTGAATTGGATGATCAGCCATGATCATACTGAATGGCGGTGCAGGCTCGAAGGGCCGAATGGCCTAATCCTGCACCTATTTTCTATGTTTCTATGTTTCTGTCTCCACGGACACATCACACACTCCAGGTGCCCGATGTGGAATGAAGCTCCCGTCCACACTGTCTCATGAGACACTCTTGGGGACAGACACATAGTGACGCTCCCTCCATACCGCCCCTCACACACACACCTTAGTTCGGAGAACACAATTTATTTCCCTCCACAAAGTCCAGTCAGACACAGTGTGAATCTCTCTCTTCGTGGCACCGTCACACACTCTAGCGGTCAGACAGGGAAAGAAACTCCCTGAGCACACATAAAATTTCAGATTGAGAATGATTCTCCCCTCTACAGCTTCTCAACACACCACAGAGCAAAGTGTCAGACACAGAGTGAATCTCCCCCTTATACGGTCCCGTCACACACTCCCGGATTCAGACACAGAATGAAGCTCCCTCCACACCGTCCCATCACACACTCTCGGGGTCAGAGATAGAGTGACTCTCCCTCCATAGTGTTCCGTCACACACTCCCGGGAGTCAGACACAGAGTGAAGCTCCCTGCACATGGTCCCATCACAGACTCCTGTGGTCAGTCACAGAGTAAAGTTCCCTTCACACCGTCCCATTACACCGTCTCGGGGTCACAGACAGAATGAATCTCCCACCACATGGTCCAATCCCACATCCCGAGTCTTACACAGTGTGACTCTCCCTCCTTACGTCGCATCACATACTCCCTGGCGAGTCACAGAACGAAGCTCTTCCTGAACTGACCCACCACACCCCACTGTGTTCACACAAAGCGACGTTCCACCCACACACTCCCATGGCACACTCACGGGGTCAGAATCTCTCCACAGCATCCAATCACACAATCTGGTGTCACATATAATAAACGTCCATCTGCACTGTCCCATCAAACACTCCCGGAGTCAGACACAGACGCTCTTTCTCTACGATCCCATTGAGACTGACACAGAGTGAAGCAACATCCGCTCCGTCCCAGCACACACTCCTGAATTCAGCACAGAGTGAAGCTTCCTCTGCACCGTCCCATCACTCACTTCCGGAATCACGCACAGAGTGAAGCCCCCTCTGCAACGTCCCATCACGCTGTCCCGGATTCAGATGAATCTTTCTCCACGGTGCCATAACGCCATGGATTCAGACATTGGGTGACGCTCTGTGGGCACTGTCCCATCACACTATCCCACTGTCAGACATAGAGTGAAGCTGGATCCACACCCTCCCATCTGAGAGTCCCCGAGTCAGTCCTAGAGCGAAGCTGTAATGTTACGTCTCACAATCCCGTGGTCAGACACAGAGTGAAACCACCTCCACAACGTCCCACCACACTCTCCTGGGTTCGGTGATAGAGTGCAACTTCCTCCGCGCAGCCCCATCACACGATCACCGAGTCAGACACTGAGTGAATCTCCCTATATACCATCTCTTCACACACTCCCTATGTTAAGCACAGAGTGACGTTTCCGCTCACTGTGCCTGCCCCGTCATGAGGAGCGTGTTAAAGAGTGGATGATGCCTCACCTCTTCTGCTGGTCAACAATTCACAGATATGAGCCTTGGTTTCGTTGACAGATCTGAACATCGTTTCCGTCTCAGTGAACTGGTGACGGAGATCAGTGTGAATTCGTTTGAGAATGGACAGATCAGAGTTGAGCGCAGAAAGATTCTTGAGACAGGTTCTCTGGGAGAGATTCAGGTGGGAAGTTAACTCATGGTAGTTTCGGTCAGACGTGATCATAGACTGACGAATCTGTGATACTGAGAGAGAAGGTGAAAGATATTTATCGTTTACAGTGACACGTGAGTCACCGTCACGCTACCGAACGGGTCACAGAGAGTGATGTGTCAGTGTCACGGTGAAGGGTGTCACAGTGATGGATGTGCTGGTGGCACAGTGAGAGAAGTCGGCGCCACCCTGCGGTGCGTGTCTGTGCCGCGCTGAGCGGTTTATAAATTTCCCGGTGAAGGTGTTACTGTTACAATGGGGTCTGCATCAGTATCGTACGGGGCATGTTCGTGTTGCTGTGAGGTAAGTGACGGTGTCACTGTGATAGGTGTTTTTGTGCCCCGGCGAGAGTTGTGCCGGGTTACCGTGTCTCGATGTCACTGCGAGGGAAATGTCAGAGTGAGCGACCTGGTGTTGTCACGCTGGGTGGAGTATCTGTGTCATGGTGTTGGGTCTGCCGATCTCACAGAGAGGGGTGTGTCTGCGTCGACCTTGGAGACATGTCATGGCCACGATCGGTGTGACAGTGTCTCGCTGAGGTGTGTCGATGTCACCGAGACTACTAGGTCGGGGACGCTGTGAAATTAAGTGTCGGCATCACGGTGACTGGTTTGCCTGTGTCACGGTGAGGTGCCTCAGTGAGCGGTGCCACGGAGTTATTTTGAGGGCCGATACCGTATCGGTAATGGGCGTTGAAGTTGGTGTGAGTCTTTGTCACGATACCGAGCTGGACGGATCTCGTTGAGGAGCGTGTAGGTGTCTTGGTGTACGGTGCCTAACTGTCACGGTGAAGGACGTGTCGGTCTCACTGCGAGGTGAGTTTCGGTGTCGCCTAAGGGGAGTGTACCAGTTACACTGTCAGGGTCAGGTCGATGTTCCAGTAAGGGGGACCATGTCTGTGTCACGATGTGGCTCGTGTCCCTGTCTCGGTTTGGAGTGCAACTGTGTCGAATTGAAGTTTGCGTCCGTGCGACCGTGACAGGATTGTCTGGATGAGTCCTGAATGTGCTACGGTAAAGGCCGTGTCTTTGTCACGGTTAGCGGTGTGTCTGTGTTATGGTGAGGAGTTATTGTGTTGTTACGGTAAGGGGCGCGTCTGCGTCACTGTAGTGTTTTACAATAACAATTTGTTCCACTCTCTTTATTTGCGGTCTGACTCCACCCGGACCCCGTTCGGCTCACCGTGGATCGAGAGCCCGGCCACAATCACGGCAAGGATGCACGTAATGATGCAGAGTAAGTAGATCTTACGATATGGTCTATTTCCGATGTACTCTTTCGGCTCCTGTTCGTGCGCACCTGTGGAGAGAGCACAAGACCATAAGATATAGGAGCAGAAGTAGGCTATTCGGCCTATTAAGTTTGCCTTTTCCTCATAACGTTTGAAGTTCGTTTCTCAGACAGAAAGCCGGTCACTAACGGTGTTCACCGGGGTCAAGGGTGGGACCAGTGATCTTTATCAATTATATCGACGATTTGCGGTAGATTATATTGGTCGCGGTTGGTAAGCCTGCACACAACACTAACGTCGGTGCCGAGGTAAACAGTGAAGACAGTTACCGCTTACACTGGGATTTCGATTACCTGGGGAAGGGGGCAGAGCAGTTGCAAATGTGATTTATTTTTCATAAGTGCGAGCTATCGTATTTCAGAAAGGAAAACAAGGGTACAACGTTCACAGTGTTCGGGAGAAACCCTGGCGTGTGTTGAATAACAGTGGGACAAAGGGCCCCACGTCCAACGTTCCTGGAGAGTGAAGTTACCGGTAGAGGGGTCGGTGAAGGTGTCTGACGTCCCGGCCTTCATCAATCAGGGCACGGAGTACAGGATTAAGGGGGTCACGTTGCAGTTGTACAAGACGTCGGTGAGGCCGCCCTTGGAGTACGGTGTTTAGTTTTGGTCGCCCTGCTATAGGAAATATATCAATGAGCTGGACAGATTGCAGAGGGATATTTACGACGATATTGCCGGGGCTCGAGGGATTCAGTTACGGAGATAAGTCGAGCAGGTGGGGACTTTATTCCTTGCAGCGCAGGGGTGACCTTACAGGGGTGTATACAAACACGTGGGTACACAGAGAAGGTGAATGCGCACTGTAATTTTCTTTAATCTTGAGGAACCGTGGGCCGGAGCGCACATTTCTGAGATGATAGCAGAAAGAGATTTAAACTGGGACCCGAGTGACGATTTTGTTTTTACCCAGACGGCGGTCTGTCTATGGAACGAGCTGCCAGAGGAAGTGATGGATGCCGATGCATTAGGACTTGAATTGTTGGGCGTATGGCACGTGACCACTTCAGAGTGACGTCATAACTGTGAACTCTGACCTCCTTGTGCAGTCACTGGCATTTCGGCGGGTGCCGAGGTAATGGGAGGATCTTCATAATCATCGATGAGAATGTCGTCTTTCCGAAGGTTCAGCATTGAATAGATGGATGTGACACCGTCTGGGAAGAAAGAAAGAGAATGTGAGAGACAGAGAAATAGAAGGAGGAGGAATGGTTACTTCGAGTGCCAGGATTTAGATGTTTCAGAAAGGACAGGGAGAGAGGCAAAAGAGGTGGGACTGTTGATCAGAGATAGTGTCACTGCTGCAGAAGAGCAGGAAGACAAGCAGGAATTGTTTATACCAAGGGGCTGGAGACTACCGAGACGGTATATGAGGTGTTGCTCCTCCAAACTTGTCCCTACACCTCATCTCCTGCAAACATTCAGGGCCCCAAACAGTCCTTCCAGGTGAGACAACACTTCACTTGTGAGTCTGTTGGGGTCGACTATTGAATCCGGTACTCCCGGTGCGACCTCATCTACATCGATGAAACCCGACGCAGATTGGGGGACCACTTCGTCGAGCACCTCCACTCCGTCCGCCACAACAGCTATGATCTCCCGGTAGCCACCCACTTCAACTCTGCTTCCCACTTCCATTCAGATATGTCCATATATGGCCTCCTCTACCTGTATGATGAGGCTAAACTCAGGTTGGAGGAGCAACACCTCATATACCGTCCAGGTAGTCTCCAGCCCCTTGGTATGAACATAGAATTCTCCGACTTTCGGTAATTCCCTCCCCCTCCCTTCCTCTATCCCTATTTCACTCTACCCCGTCCCCCAGCTCCCTCATGGTTCCGCCTCCTTCTTCTACCACCCATTTATTCAGGGCTATGAAGTCACTGCTTCCCCTCCCCCACCCCTTTATCTTTCAAGTTACTGGTCTTTCAACTGAAGCTACAAGCATTCTTCAAATCCTTCCCCATCTTTCATTCTTCAGTCCTGACGAAGGGTTCCGGTCCGAAACGTCGACTCATCGTTTCTGACTGACGCTGCCCGACCTGCTGAGTTCATCCAGCGTACTGAAAGTGTTGCTTCAATAACTCTACAGGGAGTTTTTTTTTTTAATAGACGGCATGCTCTAAGATTGAATGGTTCAGATGGGAGAGAGTTCAGTAGGTGTGCTTAAAATGATTTCATTTAGAGTTCCTCAAAGAACTCTAAAGGCTTGATAGACATGACTTGCCTTTAACAAAACCATGTTGACTGTCCCTGATCAGACCATGATTTTCTAAATGCCCAGAGATCCAATCTCTAAGAATCTTTTCCAAGACAGACGGAAAGCTCACTGGACTATAATTACCCGGACTGTCCCTACTAACTTTTTTGAACAAGGTGTAAACATTCGCCTCCCTCCAATCCTCAGGTACCATTCACGTGGACACGAGGACATAAAGGTCCTCGCTCTGCCTAGGAAGGCAGTGGAGGCGAATTCTCTGGATTATTTCAAGAAAGATTTAGATCGAGCTGTTATAGGTCGCAGAGTCAAGGGATATAGGGAGAAGGCAGGAAAAGGGTACTGATTCTGGACGTTCAGCCATGATCACAGTGAATAGCGGTGCTGACTCGAAGGGATGAATGGCCTAATCCTGTACCTATTGTCTATTGTGTATTATCCCACCCATCTACATTTGCATTCAGATCATTGTATATATCTCAAAGAGGAGATGTCCCAGTGGAAAGTCATAGATACAGATCACATCATAGGAGTAAAAGAGGTAAAAGAATAACTGAGCGCAGAGTAAAGTGTCACAGTTACAGAGAAAGTACAGTGCAGGCAGACATTAATATTCAAGGGGACACGACGTAGCAGACGGCGGTGTCTAGAGTACATTACCGTCATCGAGGACCATTGCATAGTCTGATAAAAGCGGGCACAAACTGCCTTTGTGCCTGGCCAGGCTTGTTTTGATATCTTCCCCCGATGTGGGAGAGTATGGGTTGGGCGGGGGTCTCGTAAGTACATTATCCTGGGTGGGTCGGAGTCTTTATTACGGAGGCTGCTTCAGCGATGCAGCGGGATGTGTGGATGAAGGCCTTGAGGCTGCCTGATCTGCGCAATTCAAGCTGACTGAGAACAAAGTGCGATAAATGACAGATTGTCACTTGCTGGGAAGAGGACAATCAATGGAGCAGAGACAATTAAAACGTGTTAAATGTCAGGAACTTTTGTTACCCCGATGGCAGTCAGTGAGTGGCACAAGCTGCCAGAGGTAGTGGCCGAGGCAGATGCATTAGAAACTTGGACACTTGGGAGTATGACACGTGACCCCTTCCGAATGGCGTCGGTACTGTGAACCCTGACCTGTTCGTGCAGTGACTCGCAGCTCGCCGGAACTCGAGGCAATGGGAGGAACCTCATCCTCATCGATGACGGGTTCGTCTTTCCCAATGTTCAGCTCGGAGTAGGTGGAGGTCAGACGGTCTGGGGAAGAAAGAGGAGAGAATGAGAGAGAGAGATTTAGAAGGAGGACAGACCAGTAAAGCATGGTGGAGGAGTGAGGACAGAGAAACGGAGCAGCGATGCAGGAAGATAGAGTGCGGAAAGAGAGGGCTGAGTGGTAGATATTGAAGATGAGAGAGAGGTTCAAGTGAGGGGAAAGAGCCGAGGAGAAAGAGCAGGATAGTGAGGATGAAAAGGATGAATGAACTGGGCAGAGAGGAGTGAGCGATTTGAGTGATGGGTGAGAAGATGGGAGTGAATGGGGGAGAGAGAACGGTGACGGAAAGGGGAAAGACAGAGAGAGGGAGGGAGAAAAGGGAGAGAGATTATGCGTAGGGGAGTGGCAGGGGTGAAAACATCAGCGAAGGAGAAGGTGAGAGAGGGGGACTGAGGAAAGGGAAAATTGGGAAGCTCAAGGATGCAAAATAAAGGGAGAGAGACAGAAGGGGAGACAGGTTAAATAGAGAGGGTAATGAGAGAGGGGAGAGCGTGGGGGAGAGAGGGACGAGGAGAATACAGAGAGTGAGAAGGTGTGGAGGGGGCAGTTGCTCGGAAGATTGGGTCACAGCGAGAGGGTGTGAACGGGGAGATAGACTGAAACAGGAGGGAGAAAACGTGGCGGGGCGAAGTGAGCGAAGTGAGGGAAAGAGTGCGCGAGAAGAACGAGGGCGGTGGAGAAGGACAATATGAAAGAGAGTGTGGGAAAGGGGAGAATGGGGAAAGAGAGTTAGATAGAGGGGAAATGGCAACGGAGAGAGCGGGAGGCGTAGAAGGGTAGAAACAGTGATAAGGGTAGGGAAAGTGGAGAGAATGAGGGTAAGAGAAAGAATTAGTGGGCCAGAGAAGAAGAAAAGAAGGTGAGAGCGGATTAGCGTGTGAGAGATAGGGGGGAGAAAGAGGGAGGCAGGGGAGAGAGAGTAGAAAGGATGAGAGAGCAGGGTTAGAACGCGGAGAGTATTGTTCACATTTTATAGAGTTCCCCTTCCTCACTGCCTCTTTCTACTCTCCTCCCTCCTCGCCACTCCTCCCAAGGGGTTTCCTCCTTATTGGCCATGCCGCAGTACTCCCTGCTGTCGCACCACGCCCCCCCCCCACCACACAGAGCCCCCTCCTCAGTGCCCCCCAATTTAATCCGCTCACACGGTTCTCCCACCACACCACAAATCCCGTGACGTTCTCTGCACCGATCCCACCCAGAGCAATCTTCTCATCACTTTCCACAGCCCTCCGTCTCTACCGCCCCGCCTCCTGCTCTGCCTTACCCCGCCCCTTCCCAGAGCGCTCCCCCCTCATCGACCATCCCACAGAGCTCGTATCTCATCGCGTCTCGCACGCATTGCCTCGGAATCATTCTCAAACAGGGAATCATTAGTGTCAACTGCACCCGTGCCACGAGATTTCTCGACAGGAATGGACACATCGGCTGAACAGAGTCAAAACAACAAAGTGAAACTGACCTGCATCTGTCCGGGGAACGGAGAGGCCCCTGATATCCGGTTTCGCGTACGATACATCAGGTTCAGCTGGGAAAAGAACAGTGAGAGTCAGAAACAGGGTGAGGCTCCCGTCCCACGCTCCTATCACAAACTCCCGTGGTCAGACACAGAGTCAGGCTTCCTCCACCCCGTTCCATTCCCCACTCCCGCGGTCAGCAACAGAGTGAATCTCCCTCCACACCATCCCATCACACAGACACGGGATGAGACACCGAGTGAAGCTCCCTCCCCACTGTCCCATTACACATTCCCAGAGCCAGAAACAGAGAGTCGCTCCCTCCACCCGTCCCATCACACGCTCCGACTGTCAGACAAAGAGTGTTGCTCCCTCCACCCCGTCCCATTACACACTCCAGGGGACAGAAAGAGATTGAAACTCCCTCCTTCCCTCACGGCCTCACTCACTTCTCGATGGAAGCCGTAAGTCCGGTTTGACGAGCTGAACATTCGCATAAGTCTGGCTGTCTTCCATGCTGTCTCGGATTCCGTGCGTCTCTGAACTCAGCGAGGGGATGTATCCGATATCAGAGGCAGCCCCTGTTGACAGCGGAGTCAGACCGACAGGAACGAACACCAGATGAGCAGCTGATAAAGAGAGGAGCCGAGAGCAGGGGAGGAAGTGCTGGGGAAGAGGGAGATTGAGGGTGTGAGAGGCGGTGGTCTGGAGCGATGAGAGTGGCAGGGGGAAGAGTAGTGAGAATGGGGAGGTACACAGGGAGGGCAGAGTAAGGGGAGGTTAGGGCTTTGCGGAAAGAGAGACGTGGGATACAGGGGTCAGAAAGGGATGGCGGAATGAAAGAAGGGGAGGGCGAGAAGTGGGAGAGAATGGGGAGAGAATTTAAAGTAGCGAGTGAGTAAACAGAGGGCGAGCTAAAGGGGGAAAGCAGGAGAAAGAGAAACGAACAGGGAGGGGCGGAGGAAGAGGGTGGAGAGATGCAGGGAAGGGGCGATTGTAGGGGAAGGAATATGGAAGTTGGAAGGATATAGGAAGAGAAGAAAGGAGACAGAAAACAATGGAAGAAGGGGAAGAGTGGGGGATGACGAGTGAAGAGGGAGGGAGAGACAGAGCGATATGTTGTCTCTCACGCAGAACCTTTATTGTCGGAGAGATTTACAACGAACACCAGCCCCCTCTCCCGCTAACCCCAACCTCCAGGTGATTCCTGGTTTGAGTGTCAGCGCTCCCATTGCTCTTCTTATCGCCGGGGCTTCAGATCGTCTGTGCTCTGGAAACCACGGCCCCGGGGCAAACCAGCAACACCCACCGAAGTTAGCAAGCGCCACACCTCCCCCCCCCCCCCCCGGAGGATACGTCAGAGCAATAGATTGCCATTTTAGATTGTGTAACACTTATGAAAGAAAGCGGACATTTTGATCTTGAAGGTCACAGGAAACCAGCGCAGGCTGATCGGTATCTGCGGTTTGAATCTCTTCACCCATTGGAAGATAAGCCGGGGGTTGTCAGTGTCAGTGTTTCAGAGAAGTATTGAAAGATTGCTGCTGCACTGACTGAGCTATATACGCAGCAAGAAATAAAAATAGCAGGGACCTCAGCCCAACAGACGCAGTTCAGGAGCTCTCTCAAAAACCCTCCATCACCTCCTGTCAATCATGTTCTCCCTCTGCGTCCCTCACTCTTCCTTCACTATCTTACTATTTCTCTCCCTTGACTGCCTCCAACCTGCTTCAATTTCGCTCCTTTCTTCAGCTCTCCCATTTTCCTCTTACCCCTCTCCCTCCTGTGCCTTTCTATCTCAGTGCCCTCCTCATGAAGCCTTCTCTTTTTTCTCCCCACGCTTTCTACCCGACAAGAGAGATTCTACGTACCTTGTTCCTATTTTCCAGAGCAGGCGGTGTGGCGAAGCAGCATTTTTCACACCCAGATTCAAAGCGTCTGGAAATAAATTCAAAAGTGGAAGAGTCCTTTGTCAGATACACAGAAGATATATCCACACCGGACTGAATATCCATCCACACTGTTCCATCCCACACTCCCGTGATCAAACGCAGAGTGAAACTCCCTCCACACCGTCCCAGCACACACGCCCGGGGTCAGACACATGGTGAAGCCCCCTCCACACCTTTGGTGTCAGATCTGCTGTCTTTCACGCGATATCGATCTCTCAGTTCTGAGCTTGCCTGTGTCTCTGTGTGCACAGGATTATCGTGTGGTTTCACATCACTTCCTGCCAGTGCTGCAAACTCACCACCTATTCACAGCCCTACGTCTCCTCCCGCTCCCTCCTCAGTTCTACATTTGATCACAAACACAGATTATCTCTGAGACAGGCTCACAATTAGAGACTACAGGAACGCTGAAGTGATGGTGAGTGCTGAGGTGGGAGAGAGGGAGTAAAGAGGGAGATACGTTCTGTTTCCGAATCTGTTGGTGTATAATGGGACTGTGAGGAGGGAGCTTCACTCTGTAACACTCACAACACGCTGGAGGAGCTCAGCAATTCGGGCAGCATCCGTGGAACGATCAATCAACGTTTCGGGCCGGAACTCTTCCACGGGTGCTGCCCGACATGTCCAGTTCCTCCAGCGTGTTGTGAATGTTGTTTTCACCGCAGCATTGGCAGATTATTTTGTGTTTAAACTTCACGCTGTGTTTGACCCCAGGTGTTTGTGATAAGACGGTGCGCGGGAGTTTCTCTCTGTTTCGGACCCTGTGGAGTCTGTGACCGGACGGTGTAGAGAGAGTTTCACTCTGTGTCTGACCCCGGGAGTGTGTGATGGAACGGTGTGAGGGAGATTCACTCTGTGTCTGACCCCGGGAGTGTGTGATGGGACCGTGCGGAGGGAGATTCACTCTGAGTCTGACCCCGGGAGTGTGTGATGGGACGGTGTGGAGGGAGATTCACTCTGTGTCTGACCCCGGGAGTGTGTGATCGGACGGTGTGGAGGGAGATTCACTCTGTGTCTGACTCCGTGTGTGCGATGCGACGGTGTGGAGGGAACTTCACTCCCTGTCTGATCCTGACGACTGTGAGATGCGATGGTCTGGAGGAAGTTGTACTTGTGTCTGACTCCGGGAGTGGTTGTTCGGACAGTGCCGAGACTCTCCCTCTCTCTCTCTCTCTCTCTCTCTCACACACACACACACACACACACATTTCAGTGTGTCACTGTTCTGGAGAGCTGGAGAGAGGAGCGAAATTGAAGCAGGTTAGAGGCATTGATGGGAAAGAAATAGGGAGATAGTGAGGGGAGAGTCAGGGACGCAGAGAGAGAAAATAATTGACAGAAGCTGATGGAGGATTTTGAGAGAGCTCCTGAACTCTGTCTGTTGGGCTGACGTCCCTGCTATTTTTATTTCTTGCTGTGTATATAGCTCAGTCAGTGCAGCAGCAAGCTTTCAATACTTCTCTGAAACACAGACACTGACAACCCCCGGCTTATCTTCCAATGGGTGAAGAGATTCAAACCACAGATACCGATCAGCCTGCGCTCTTTTCCTGTGACCTTCAATATCTCAATCTATGATTTCTTTCATAAGTGTTACACAATCTAAAATGGCAATCTATTGCTCTGACGTCTTCTCGGAGGGAGGGGCTCGCTTACTTCGGTGGGTGTTGCGTGTTTGTCCCGGGGCCGTGGTTTCTAGATCAGAGAGGGTCTGAAGCCCCGGCGATAAGCAAAGCAATGGGAGCGCTGACGCTCAAACCAGGAATCACCTGGAGGTTGGGGTTAGCGGGAGAGGGGGCTGGTGTTCGTTGTAAATCTCTCCGACAATAAAAGCTCTGCGTGAGAGACAACATACCCGTCCGTCTCTCCCTCCCTCTTCACTCGTCATCCTCCACTCTTCCCCTTCTTCCATTCTTTTCTCTCTTCTTTCTTCTCTTCCTATATCCTTCCACATTCCATATTCCTTCCCCCACAATCGCCCCTTCCCTGCATCGCTCTTCCCTCTCTTCCTCCGCCCCTCCCTGTTCGTTTCTCTTTCTCCTGCTTTCCCCCTTTAGCTCGCCCTCTGTTTACTCACTCGCTACAGTAAATTCTCTCCCCACATCTCCCACTTCTCGCCCTCCCCTTCTTTCATTCCGCCATCCCTTTCTGACCCCTGTATCCCACGTCTCTCTTTCCGCCAAGCCCTAACCTCCCCTCACTCTCCCCTCCCTGAGCATCTCCCCACTCTCACTACTCTTCCCCCTGCCACTCTCATCGCTCCAGACCACCGCCTCTCACACCCTCAATCTCCCTCTTCCCAGGCACTTCCTCCCCTGCTCTCGGCTGCTCTTTTTATCAGCTGCTCATCCGTTGTTTGTTTCTGTCGGCCTGACTCCGCTGGGAACAGGGGCTTCCTCTGACAACGATCACATCCCCTCGCTGAGTTGAGAGACGCAAAGAATCCGAGACAGCATGGAAGACAGGCAAACTTATGCGAATGTTCAGCTCGTCAAACCGGACTTACGGTTTCCATCGAGAAGTGAGTGAGGCCGTGACGGAAGGAGGGAGTTTCAATCTATTCTGTCCCCTGGAGTGTGTAATGGGACGGGGTGGAGGGAGCAACACTCTTTGTCTGACAGTCGGAGCGTGTGATTGGACGGGTGGAGGGAGCGACTCTCTGTTTCTGGCTCTGGGAATGTGTAATGGGACAGTGGGGAGGGAGCTTCACTCTGTGTCTCATCCCGTGTCTGTGTGTTGGCATGGTGTGGAGGGAGATTCACTCTGTTGCTGACTGCGGGAGTGGGGAATGGAACGGGGTGGAGGAAGCTTGACTCTGTGTCTAACCCCGGGAGTTTGTGATAGGAGCCTGGGTCGCGGCGTCACCCTGTTTCTGACTCTCACTGTTCTTTTCCCAGCTGAACCTGATGTATCGTACGCGAAACCGAATATCAAAGGCCTCTCCGTTCCCCGGACAGATGCATGTCAGTTTCACTTTGTTGTTTTGACTCTGTTCAGCCAATGTGTCCATTCCTGTCGAGAAATCTCGTGGCACGGGCGCAGTTGACACTAATGATTCCCTGTTTGAGAATAATTCATAGGCAATGCGTGCGAGACGCGATGAGATACGAGCTCTGTGGGATGGTCGATGAGGGGGGAGCGCTCTAGGAAGGGGCGGGGTAAGGCAGAGCAGGAGGCGGGACGGTAGAGACGGAGGGCTGTGGAAAGTGATGAGAAGATTGCTCTGGGTGGGATCGGTGCAGAGAACGTCACGGGATTTGTGGTGTGGTGGGAGAACCGTGTGAGGGGGTTAAATTGGGGTGCACTGAGGAGGGGGGTCTGTGTGGTGGGGGGGCGTGGTGCGACAGCAGGGAGTGCTGCGGCATGGCCAATAAGGAGGAAACCCCTTGGGAGGAGTGGCGAGGAGGGAGGAGAGTAGAAAGAGGCAGTGAGGAAGGGGAACTCTATAAAATGTGAACAATACTCTCCGCGTTCTAACCCTGCTCTCTCATCCTTTCTACTCTCTCTCCCCTGCCTCCCTCTTTCTCCCCCCTATCTCTCACACGCTAATCCGCTCTCACCTTCTTTTCTTCTTCTCTGGCCCACTAATTCTTTCTCTTACCCTCATTCTCTCCACTTTCCCTACCCTTATCACTGTTTCTACCCTTCTACGCCTCCCGCTCTCTCCGTTGCCATTTCCCCTCTATCTAACTCTCTTTCCCCATTCTCCCCTTTCCCACACTCTCTTTCATATTGTCCTTCTCCACCGTCCTCGTTCTTCTCGCGCACTCTTTCCCTCACTCCGCTCACTTCGCCCCGCCACTTTTTCTCCCTCCTGTCTCAGTCTATCTCCCCGTTCACACCCTCTCGCTGTGACCCAATCTTCCGAGCAACTGCCCCCTCCACACCTTCTCACTCTCTGTATTCACCTCGTCCCTCTCTCCCCCACGCTGTCCCCTCTCTCTTTACCCTCTCTATTTAACCTGTCTCCCCTTCTGTCTCTCTCCCTTTATTTTGCACCCTTGAGCCTCCCAAGTTTCCCCTCCCTCAGTCCCCCTCTCTCACCTTCTCCTTCGCTGATGTTCTCACCCCTGCCTCTCCCCTACGCATAATCTCTCTCCCTTTTCTCCCTCCCTCTCTCTGTCTTCCCCTTTCCGTCACCGTTCTCTCTCCCCCATTCACTCCCATCTTCTCACCCATCGCTCAAATCGCTCACTCCTCTCTGCCCAGTCCATTCATCCTTTTCATCCTCACTCTCCTGCTCTTTCTCCTCGGCTCTTTCCCCTCACTTGCACCTCTCTCTCATCTTCAATATCTACCACTCAGCCCTCTCTTTCCGCACTCTATCTTCCCGCATCGCTGCTCCGTTTCTAGGACCTCACCCCTCCACCATGCTTTACTGGTCTGTCCTCCTTCTAAATTTCCCTCTCTCATTCTCTCCTCTTTCTTCCCCAGACCGTCTGACCTCCACCCACTCCGAGCTGAACATTGGGAAAGACGAACACCTCATCGATGAGGATGAGGTTCCTCCCATTGCCTCGAGTTCCGGCGAGCTGCGAGTCACTGCACGAACAGGTCAGAGTTCACAGTACCGACACTGAAGAGGTCACGTGTCATACTCACAAGTGTCCAAGTTTCTAATGCATCTGCCTCGGCCACTACCTCTGGCAGCTTGTACCACTGACTGACCGCCATCGGGGTAACAAAAGTTTGTTACTCGGCTCCTGACATTTAACACGTTTTAATTGGCTCTGCTCCATTGATTGTCCTCTTCCCAGGAAGTGACAATCTGTCATTTCAGGCACTTTGTTCTCAGTCAGCTTGAATCGCGCAGATCAGGCTGCCTCACCTCCAAGGCCTTCATCCACACATCCCGCTGCATCGCTGAAGCAGCCTCCGTAATAAAGACTCCGACCCACCCAGGATAATGTTCTTACGAGACCCCCTCCCAACCCATACTCTCCCACATCGGGGAAGATACGTAAACAAGCCTCGCCAGGCACAAAGGCAGTTTGTGCCCGCTTTTATCAGACTATACAGTGGTCCCCGATGACGGTAATGCACTCTAGACATCGCCGTCTGCTACGTCGTATCCCCTTGAATATTAATATCTGCCTGCACTGTACTTTCTCTGTAACTGTGACACTTTACTCTGCGCTCAGTTATTCTTTTACCTCTTTTACTCCTATGATGTGATCTGTATCTATGACATTCCACTGGGACATCTCCTCTTTGAGATATATACAATGATCTGAATGCAAATGTAGATGGGTGGGATAATACACAATAGACAATAGGTACAGGATTAGGCCATTCATCCCTTCGAGTCAGCACCGCTATTCACTGTGATCATGGCTAAACGTCCAGAATCAGTACCCTTTTCCTGCCTTCTCCCCATATCCCTTGACTCTGCTACCTTTAAGAGCTCGATCTAAATCTTTCTTGAAATAATCTAGAGAACTCGCCTCCACTGCCTTCCTAGGCAGAGCGAGGACCTTTATGTCCTCGTGTCCACGTGAATGGTACCTGAGGATTGGAGGGAGGCGAATGTTTACCCGTTGTTCAAAAATGTTAGTAGGGACAGTCCGGGTAATTATAGTCCAGTGAGCTTTCCGTCTGTCTTGGAAAAGATTCTTAGAGATTGGATCTCTGGGCGTTTAGAAAATCATGGTCTAATCAGGGACAGTCAGCATGGTTTTGTGAACGGCAAGTCATGTCCATCAAGCCTTTAGAGTTCTTTGAGGAACTCTAAAAGAAATCATTTTAAGCACACCTACTGAACTCTCTCCCATCTGAACCATTCAATCTTAGAGCGTGCCGTCTATAAAAAAAAAAAAAAAAAAAAACTCCCTGTAGAGTTATTGAAGCAACACTTTCAGTACGCTGGATGAACTCAGCAGGTCGGGCAGCATCAGTCAGAAACGATGAGTCGACGTTTCGGACCGGAACCCTTCGTCAGGACTGAAGAATGAAAGATGGGGAAGGATTTGAAGAATGCTTGTAGCTTCAGTTGAAAGACCAGTAACTTGAAAGATAAAGGGGTGGGGGAGGGGAAGCAGTGACTTCATAGCCCTGAATAAATGGGTGGTAGAAGAAGGAGGCGGAACCATGAGGGAGCTGGGGGACGGGGTAGAGTGAAATAAGGATAGAGGAAGGGAGGGGGAGGGAATTACTGAAAGTCGGAGAATTCTATGTTCATACCAAGGGGCTGGAGACTACCTGGACGGTATATGAGGTGTTGCTCCTCCAACCTGAGTTTAGCCTCATCATAGAGGTAGAGGAGGCCATATATGGACATATCTGAATGGAAGTGGGAAGCAGAGTTGAAGTGGGTGGCTACCGGGAGATCATAGCTGTTGTGGCGGACGGAGTGGAGGTGCTCGACGAAGTGGTCCCCCAATCTGCGTCGGGTTTCATCGATGTAGATGAGGTCGCACCGGGAGTACCGGATCCAATAGTCGACCCCAACAGACTCACAAGTGAAGTGTTGTCTCACCTGGAAGGACTGTTTGGGGCCCTGAATGTTTGCAGGAGATGAGGTGTAGGGACAAGTTTGGAGGAGCAACACCTCATATACCGTCTCGGTAGTCTCCAGCCCCTTGGTATACACAATTCCTGCTTGTCTTCCTGCTCTTCTGCAGCTGTGACACTATCTCTGATCAACAGTCCCACCTCTTTTGCCTCTCTCCCTGTCCTTTCTGAAACATCTAAATCCTGGCACTCGAAGTAACCATTCCTCCTCCTTCTATTTCTCTGTCTCTCACATTCTCTTTCTTTCTTCCCAGACGGTGTCACATCCATCTACTCAATGCTGAACCTTCGGAAAGACGACATTCTCATCGATGATTATGAGGATCCTCCCATTACCTCGGCACCCGCCGAAATGCCAGTGACTGCACAAGGAGGTCAGAGTTCACAGTTATGACGTCACTCTGAAGTGGTCACGTGCCATACGCCCAACAATTCAAGTCCTAATACATCGGCATCCATCACTTCCTCTGGCAGCTCGTTCCATAGACAGACCGCCGTCTGGGTAAAAACAAAATCGTCACTCGGGTCCCAGTTTAAATCTCTTTCTGCTATCATCTCAGACATGTGCGCTCCGGTCCACGGTTCCCCAAGATTAAAGAAAATTACAGTGCGCATTCACCTTCTCTGTGTACCCACGTGTTTGTATACACCCCTGTAAGGTCATCCCGCGCTCCAAGGAATAAAGTCCCCACCTGCTCGACTTATCTCCGTAACTGAATCCCTCGAGCCCCGGCAATATCTTCGTAAATCTCCCTCTGCAATCTGTCCAGCTCATTGATATATTTCCTATAGCAGGGCGACCAAAACTAAACACCGTACTCCAAGGGCGGCCTCACCGACGTCTTGTACAACTGCAACGTGACCCCCTTAATCCTGTACTCCGTGCCCTGATTGATGAAGGCCGGGACGTCAGACACCTTCACCGACCCCTCTACCGGTAACTTCACTCTCCAGGAACGTTGGACGTGGGGCCCTTTGTCCCGCTGTTCTCCAACACACGCCAGGGTTTCTCCCGAACACTGTGAACGTTGTACCCTTGTTTTCCTTTCTGAAATACGATAGCTCGCACTTATGAGAAATAAATCGCATTTGCTACTGCTGTGCTCTCTTCCCCAGCTAATCGAGATCCCACTGTAAGCGGTAAGTGCCTTCACTGTTTACCTCGGCAACGACGTTCGTGTTGTCAGCAGGTTTACCAGCCGCGACTTATATAATCTTTCTGCGCTCAACTCTGATCTGTCCATTCTCAAACGAATTCACACTGATCTCCGTCACCAGTTCACTGAGACGGAAACGATGTTCAGATCTGTCAACGAAACCAAGGCTCAAATCTGTGAATTGCTGACCAGCAGAAAAGGTGAGGCAGCATCCCCCTCTTTAACCCGCTCCTTATCACAGGACAGGAATAGAGAGAGGAAGCGTCACTCTGTGCTTGACACCGGCAGTGTGTGAAGAGATGGTATGGAGGGAGAATTACTAAGTGTCTGATTCGGTGAGTGTGTGATGAGGCTGGGCGGCGGAAGTTTCACTGTATCACCGAACTCAGGAGAGCGTGAAGGGACGTTGTGCAGGTGGTTTCACTCTGTATCTGACCATGGAATTGTGAGACGTATTATTACAGCTTCACTCTATGCCAGACTCCGCGAATCTCTGATGTGACGGTATGGATCCAGCCTTACTCTGTGTCTCACAGGCGGATCGTGTGATGGGAGAGGGCCCAGAGAGCTTCACCCCATGTCTGACCCCAGAAGTGTGTTATAGTACCGTGTGTTATGGTTTCACTCCGAGTCCGGGAGTCTGTGGCGGGACGTTGCTGAGAGGGCGTTCACTTTGCGTCTGAATCCGGCAGTGTGTGATGGGGTCGTGGCGAAAGAGCTTAAGTCTGTGTCTGACTCAAGGAATGAGCGATGGGACGGTACAGATGGGCATAGAGTGTGAATCCGGGACTGTCTGATGTGATACCGGATTGTGTGATTGGATGTTCTGGAGGGAGTCTGATCACGTGAGTAAGCTATGGATAGTGTGGGCGGAACTTCACCTTGTTTGTGAACAGAAAGTTGTGATGGGACGGTTCAGAGAGAGCTTCACTCTGTGACTCGTCACGGACTGTGTGATAGGACGTTGTGGAGGGAGAATCACACTGTGTTAGAGTCGGGAGCGTATGACGGGACCTCGTGGAGGCAGCTTCTCTCTGTGTCTGACACATTGCTCTGTGCTGTGTTGAGAAGCTGTAGAGAGAGAATCTCTCTCTCTCGCTTTCTCTGACAGTTGTCGTGTGCGCTGAGGGCGTTTCCTTCGGTGTCTGACCGCTGGAGTGCCTGATAGGGCCGTGTAACGAGAGATTCACACACTGTCTGACCAAGGCTGTGTGTGATGAGACTTTGTGGAGGATTCTAAATTGTGTTCTCTGAACTAGATGAGTGTGATGGACGGTGTGGAGGGAGTTTCACTCTGTGTCTGACCATGGCCGCGAGTGATGAGACGCTGTGGATGGAGTAACACCCAGAATCTCAACCCGGAAGAGTGTGACTGGACGGTGTGCAAGAAACTTCTCTCTGCAATGTTGTTCAGCTCTGTGTCTGATACCAGGGTTGTGTGATAGGACGGTGCGGTGGGAGCTTTCTCATATTCTGACCTCTGTGCTGTGTGATTTGACGGGGTAGAAGGAGCATCATACTGTGTCTGGCCACGGGAGTATGCGGTGGAATGGTGCCGAGAGTGTTTCATTTCCTATCTGATCACGGGCAGGTGTAATGGGGTAGTGTGGACGGAGGTTCAATCTGTGTTTGCCCGCAGGACGATGTGATGGGAGGTTGTGAAGGGTGCTTCACTCCATGTCTGACCCATGGAGTGTGCGATAGTGTGCTGGAGAGGAAGCTTCAGTCTGAGGTGGACGACGGTCGTGTGTCATGGGACAGTGCGGATGGAGCATCACTCTGTGTCTGACACTAGCAGAGTATGATGGGACCGTGAGGTAAGAGATTCACTCTACTTCTGTCCCCGAGAGCGTGTGACGAGACATTGTGGATGGAACCTAAATTTCTACCTGTCCCATCAGGAAATGTGTAATTGAATGGCCTGAAGGGATAGTCACTCAATAACGGACTCCGGGTGCCTGTGATGGGATGGTGCCGAAAAACATCATTGCGTGTCTCATCTCGGGAGTGTGTGACGGGACGGAGTGGATTGAAATTCTACGTGTGTCTGTCCCTCAGGAAGTCTGTGATAGGATGGTGGGAAGGAGCTTTGTTACTGACTCCTGGAGTTTATGATGGGACGGTGTTGAGGGAGCTAGACCTTGTGACGGGTCCCGCGAGTGTGGAACGGGGTGCCGTGAAGAGAGATTTAACTTGAGTCTGACAGCAGGAGAGTGTGATTCGACGGTGTGAGAGAGTGCGAATTTGAATCTGACTACGGGAATGCTTCATAGAAAGGTTTGGGGGAGGTTTGTCTCTGACCCCGGGGACGGTGTGGAGGGGGATTCACTATGTTCTTGACATAAGGAGTGTGTGATGGGAAGGTGTGGAACGATTACTATTCTGAGTCTGTCTCCCGGCGGATGTCATGGACAGGCGGAGGGAGATTCACTGTTCGGTTTTCCGAATTTCCAGAGCAAGCATTTTCCCAGGACTGGATTAGAAATGAAGACCGGTGTTATTTCATATCCACGATTGAAAGATCCTACGATGAGGCGAAGCAGCATTGTTGGAACTCTGATTCAAATCTTCTTGAAATAAATTCAACAGAGGAAGAGGTATGTATCTTATCGACCGGAAGATATATCCACACCAGACTGACGCTCCCTCCTCACCGTCCCATCACACACACCCGGGATCAGGCACAGAGTGAATCTCCCTCCACACCGTCCCATCACACACTCCCGGGGTCAGACACAGAGTGAAACTCCCTCCGCACCGTCCCATCACACACTCCCGCGGTCAGACACAGGGTGAATCTCCCTCCACACCGTCCCATCACACACTCCCGGGGTCAGACACAGAGTGAAGCTCCCTCCACACCGTCCCATCACACACTCTCGGGGTCAGACACAGAGTGAATCTCCCTCCACACCGTCCCATCACACACTCCCGGGGTCAGGCACAGAGTGAATCTCCCTCCACACCGTCCATCACACACACCCGGGATCAGACACAGAGTGAAACTCCCTCCGCACCGTCCCATCACACACACCCGGGGTCAGAGACAGAGTGAATCTCCCTCCACATCGTCCATTCACACATTCCCGGGGTCAGAAACAGAGTGAAACTCCATCCACACCGTCCCATCACACACTCCCGGAGTCAGATACAGAGTGAAGCTCCCTCCAGACCGTCCATTCACTCATTCCCGGGGTCAGACACAGTGTGAAGCTCCCTCCACACCGTCCATTCACTCATTCCCGGGGTCAAACGCAAAGTGAATCTCCCTCCATACCGATCCATCACACACTGCCTGGGTCAGGCACAGAGTGATGATTCTTCCAGTAGTCCATTCACACACTCCCGGGGTCTGACACAAGGTGAATCTCCGTCCACACAGTCCCATCTGTCACTCCCGGGGTCAGATACAGAGTGAAGTTCCCTCCACACTGTCCCATCACACATTCCGAGGTCAGATACAGAGTGAAGCTCCCTGCACACCGTCCCATCACACACTCCCGGGGTCAGACACAGAGTGAATCTCCCTCCACACCGTACCATCACACACTCCCGGGTCAGGTACAGAGCGAAGCTCCCTGCACACCGTCCCATCACACACTGCCGTGGTCAGACACAGAGCGAATCTCCTTCCACACCGTCCAGTCACACTCTCACGCGGTCAGACGTAATGTGACGCTCTCTAAATTTTGCTCGAATTCAATCATTAATGATAGCAATTTAATTTCAAAGAATTTTGTTATCAAAGCTGTGCACGACCAACGCAGTTCATTCTGGATTGGAAAATGCAAAGCCGTGTGAGATTAGGGTTCATGCAACTGTTTAAGAAGAGAGTTGGTTGTGGGATTAGTCTGGGGATTGATACAGGCGGCGAGAAAGGAGTGGGCAGTGGGATTAGTTTCGGGACTGACACGGGTTGCGGCAGGGAGTGCGCAGGCTGACTAATCTGCCGACTGATAAGCTCTGTGAGGAGAGTGTGGGATTTTGTAGTATATTGGGACAAGGAAAGGTCTACGGGCAGAGAGTGCGGAAGTTCGATTTTTTGGGACTGCCGCAGGTTTGTGGCAAGGAAATGTGTCAGTGGGAGTATTTTGGGGATGGACACTGTAGGGAGGGAGTGTGGCACCGGGATTAATTTGGAAAACACAGATCTTTGCTGGGAGAGTGGGTGAGTTTGGGAACCGACACGGGCTGGTGGTTGAGTGTGCGCAGTTGAATTTATTTCGGGACTGACGTGGACTGTGGGATGATAATGGGAGTGGGAGTGCTTTTGGTCATTGTTACAGGTCTGTAGGGTGAATTTTGGGAAGTGGGGTTATTTTGGGGCTGGTACGGGGCTGTGGGGAGAGAGTGGGGCTGTGGGACTCTTTTGGAAACTAATACACGTTGTGGGAGACAGTGAGGCGGTGGGTGTACTTTGGGGACTGACACAGACCTGTGGGGAGAGAATTCCTCAGTGGGATTAGTTTGGGCATTGACAGAGGTCTGTGGGAAGAGAATGAGAAGTGCTTGTGTTTTGGTTCATGATACAGGTCTCTAAGAAGAAGGCTGGGAAGTGAAATTATTTCCGGAACGGGCCCGGGGCTGTGGGGAGAGGGTGGGAAGTGAGAGTATTTTGGGGTGTAAATCTCGCCTGTGGGGAGACCGTGAAGCAGTGGGAGTATTTTGGGGACTGACATGGGGCCTTGGGGAGAGAGTGGCGCTATGATTGTATTTTCGTCCTGTGGGGAGACGGTGTGGTACTGGAATTTTTCTGGTGTCTGACACCGGTCTGTGGGCAGACCGTGGGGCATGGTTTTAATACGTAGACTGACACATGGGTGCAGGCAGAGAGTGGGATGTGGGGAATTCTGGAAACTGACAGAGGGCTGTGCTGGGGAAATGGGGCAGTGGGAGATTTTGGGTTCTTCCATTGTTCAATTGTGAGGGACTGTGTCAGTGATTTTGGGGACTGACAGATGACTGTCTGCTGCTGGAGCGCTGTCCCTTTTGGAATTGTTTACCCCTCCTTGACAGGAAAGTGGCCTCTCATGTCGTGTACCAGATGAGCGTTGGAAAGTTCGTATGCAGTGAATGTAAATGGTACAGTCATCTTTACCCTTGTAGTCGTGATCATCATCGCTTCATCTGCGAGACGTCTGCAGCTTTGTGCCCGGATATTTCTGAAAAGATCCAGGAACTCTGTCAGCAGCCAGTGGGGCCGAAGTGAATCAAATGACAACACCCTCTTTCACCCTCCTTCTCCCCTGCTCCTCTTACCAACTTGCACTACCCCATTCGCGCTGCCCCTCACCATTTCCCTATTCTCCTCTTCCTTTCTGTCACACTCTGGCTCGCCATCTCTCCCTTTCTTTAC